>NW_006921668.1:1911889-1919124 GCF_000298275.1 Orycteropus afer afer | reverse complement strand
AAACCCACCAGCCACTCCTCGGAAGGAAGGTTGGGCAATCCTACTTCCGTAGTGATACTGCCTCGGAAACCCAAGGAGGGGTCGCTATGAGTCGGGGCCGGCTCCACGGCACACAACAACAACAACAACATCACTATGAAAGTAGATTATCCAACCTTCCTTCCGATCAGTGTGGATAACACCTCAACATAAGCCAAAAATCTTCACAACTGGATCAATAAGCAACATCATGATAAACATAGAAAGCACTGAAGTTGTCAAGGATTTCATTTTACTTAGATCCACAAAGCCCATGGAAGCAACTGTCAAGAAATCAAATACCTTATTACATTGGTCAAATCTGTTGCACAGAACCTCTTTAAAGTGTTAAAAAGAAAAGCATGACATTGAGTACTAAGGTGCACCTGACTCAAACCTTGGTATTTTCAATTGCCTCATGTATTTCATTAATTCATGTCATAATATTTTCACTTGTACTCTAATTTTAAGTGAATATTCTGTTACATTTCATTTCCATTTGTTTATGGTTGACATATAGAAGATCTGTTTGTTCTATTTCTTTTCATTTTGTATCGGGTGACTTTCTTGAACTCTATTCTCAATTTCTAAGGTTTTTGGTTTATTTTAATTAATTTTCTAAATGTCCAGTAATTGATGAATGATTCCAAATTCTTTCTTTGCAGTTCTATACCTTGTATTTCTGTTTTCTTCCTTACTGCACTATCTGGCTTCACATTAGCTTCTTCTGGGGAGCTTATAATATCACCAATGCCAGTTTTCATTGAAATTAATTTAAGCAACATTCCTAAATTTGAGCCTAAGCATTGGTATCTGTAAAACCTCTACTAAATGATTAGCGCACACCATGAGAGTTGGGAGCTGAGCTGAGAATCACTGGTCAAAACCTCCCAGGACAATGTTAGGTAACAGCAGCCATGGCAGAAAGCCTTGTTTTCTTTGTAAATTTAATAAGAATGCTTTTAGTGTTTAATTTTAGATACAATAATAGCCTGTGGGTTTAAATATTCTCAAGTTATAAAAGCAGTCTTCTATCCCTAATTAATAAGGATTTTTTCTTTGTTCAGGAATTGATGTTATTTGCAAAAAAAAAAAAAAAAATCAGAACTTGCACTTTAGTGTCTAATTATCCTTTGTTTCATGTGATACATTTCTCTTGAATTCTACGCTGGTCTATATATTTTATCTATATATAGATACAATATATATTTGACCCAATGGCATGGGTTTGGGTTTGGTTATAAATATACATAAGTAGCTATAAAAACACCCTATTACATTTTAATATGGTATATTATCTTGCATTGAGTGTTGTTTAAAGACAGCATGACTTGCTAGACATAAAAAACCAATACCAAACTCACTGCCATAAAATCTATTCTGACGCATAGTGACCCCTCCTTGGGTTTTAAGGCGGGCGGTATCTCTACGGAAGTAGATTGCTCATTCTTCCTTCTGAGGAGTGGGTGGTGGGTTTGAACTACCAGCCTTCTGGTTAGCAATCATATGCCTTAGGCATTACACCACCAGAGCTCCTTTTGCTAGGCATAAGCTTAAAATATTGGAGTTTTAATATCTTGGAGTCTACAAACATAGGTTTGTGTGTCATTTCTCTTGAAATTCCAATTATAAACTGTTTTCACCTTGGGCAAGTAATTTAACCTTTCTAGAATGAGGTTCCTTATCTTTTAAATGGGAGTGATAGTACCAAGCATCTCACAGAGTTATGAGAATCGAATAGAACAGTTTACTTAAAAGCATTTTGTAAACTATGGAGTCTGAGGAAATGATAGACACTTTGGAAGTAAAAGCTAAGACTAGAAACCAGATCATCTAATTCCCTGAGCAGTGTATTTTCCACTTATGCTTAAAAACAGTATGCTAAAGTAGGAGTTGGCAAGCTGGTAGTGTTTCTGTCAGTTGTGGAAGAAGTCTGTCTTTCAACAATGGCTAAAGGGAAGGAGAAAATATGTGTGGAAAAGCAGTCATACTCTATTTCTGCATGTGTTTGTCTTTAAGCATTGTCTGTCAATCACTTCCCAAAGCCTAGAGAAGCTAGTAGCAAGTCTCCTGAAGCATCAGTGATTAGTTGAACAGAGAGTATGAAATAAATTAGATAATGTCACCATGACAACAACTGAGGCTATTTTGTACTTATTCATGTTTCTTACAGTGTGTATGACTGGTAAAAAACTGACCTAGAAATGTTCATGCAAAGAGATTTTTCAATTATGAATTCTATTCCTTTCTTAAACTGCTTTTAATTTTATTTTTTGTGAGATCTCATTTACCATCTAAAATTACAAAGGTAATGCAAACATGTATTTTGTTGCAATATAAATAAGCAAAAGCAGAACACTGGAAAAGAAAAAAAAACAGGAATGTCCTTCTCCTTTTACCCATGTCAAGTCCTTGTTTTCCCAAAGTAGCCATCATTAATCGTTTCATACATATCTTTCTAGGTTCTTTTGTAGGCACATGTAAGTGCACACACAAAAAAAAAACCTCACTGCCATTGAGTGGGTTCAACTCCTAGTGACCCCTCCTTAGGTTTCCAAGGCAGTATCACTACAGAAGTAGATTGCTCAATCTTCCTTCCGAGGAGTGGCTGGCAGGTTTTAACCACTAGCCTTTTGGTTAGCAGTCAGATGCCTTAGACACTACGCCACCTTTCACCACCATTATATAATCTACTTAAATTTAAAAAAAAAAAAAAAACCTCACTGCCACTGAGTCAATGTCAATAGGTGGCGATTTTATAGGAGAGAATAAAACTGCCCCATAGGGGCTCCAGCGCTGTAAATCTTTACAGAAGCTAACTGCATGCGGAGTGGCTGATGGTTTCTAACAGCTGAAACTTTTCATTAGCAGCTGAATACTTTAACCACTACATCACCAGAGCTCCTTTTCTACAGAATAGCTTTCCAAAACTAGGATTTCTAAGTCTAAAGATGTGTATTTGTTTAATTTTTTTAAATTTATGTATTATTTTTCCAAAATATGAAAGAACAACAATCATATAGTAGTAAGGAGAGGAATGGAGTGGGCTGGAGAGAGGTAAAGAGGAAAGAAAAGGAGTAGAAAAGGAGAAAAGTTTTCAGTCCCTGAATACAGAAGTCTATTATGAGTTCCCTTAAAGACAAACCATGCTTCCTTTCTGAAGTTAAATTATATGAGCCAAAAACTTCCCAACATTTCCATGAGCTAACTCAAATAGTTTTGTCACTTGCAGCTCTAATTCTTCTCACCAGAAAGAAATGAGGTGGAATCTTGTGTTCTAAGAAATCACAAATGGTTTACTGTGTTTTGTTTTGTTTTGATTTTGCCTCAAGATCGCTTTGTTTCTATTGTCTTTTAGGTTATAGGTTATAGGCATGCACTCCACCTTCCACCACAGATGCTGCTCCATCTTGTGTGGATGACCACATTTCATGGCACTGAGGCTTTTTGCTAGTTTGAGAATTCCTTCTAGAATTCTCTTTTAGTCACAACATAGTTTAACTTGTTTTTCCACAAAATGCCACTTTGCACTTTTAACTTTTCACAAGGATTATATACACCAACCACTCTTCCAGTGTCTGCTCAAGGCTCCACTCTCCCTGAGGCTTAGACGTAAGTAATGGTGTTGGGCAGAGGACCAGTCATCAATATACAATTCTTTCTTCCAAAATTCTCTCCATTGCTTTCCCAGAATGCTTTCTTTCTACTAAATTCTTCCTGCTCTCCTTCTAGTCTTTTGCAACTTTCCAAAAGAATCTAGTTCACACAAAATTTGTTTGTCACTGTATCATTTTTTGTCACCACCATAATTGTCAATAAATATATTTTCTGCAAATAGTGACTTTCAAAAGGAATAAAACCCATAGATCAATTATGTGTCATTCTCAGTAATGAGACAATGACATTTGTCTAACCTAAACTTTGATGATTTATTCAAGCACAATTATACACTATCTATGTACAGACTGTAATTGACAGTGACACAGCTATGAGTAGGAGACACAAAATCAAAAATAAATTTTGTAGGAAATAGCCACAAAGTTTACCCATATATAAAAAATTACGACTTTAACAAATATATTTAAATAAGTTCTGTAGTTATTCATTGTTGTATATTTAGCATGCTTTCAAAATAACATATTACTTCAGTATGTGATGAATAACCTTAAATACTAGACCTCTGTTATATTCATTTCTTCAATTTCATTATATCTTATGTAAATAAAATGGGAGAATTTGCTGAAATTTTAACAGGTCTAATTATACACCTTTGCTTCATTCTCAAACATAGGTAAAAATGTTTACTGTCCATCCCTCCTAATATCAACATATTTTAAAGAACACAATTGAATTAAGTTCTTAATTTTAATATACCCAATTAGCTGCAATGAGAGCCAGGTGTGTGATATTCTCCTGGGTATAAACTATGCCTGGCTTTGGTCCCACATTAATTTTGTGTTTGGCCAAGTCACAAATAAAATAGCCACAAATAAAGCAGAATTTCAGAATCTTTGACAACTTTACCAGTATGATGCATGTCTAAGAAAGTCAAAATTGATGAGATGCATAATGTATGCCCTAACATATTTCTAGTCAACATACTTTAGTTGAGGAAGAAATAGGCAATGATGAAATAAGCTGAAGATAATGACAAACCAATTACTAGAAAGTGAGGAGCAAAGACATCTATGACAGAATCAGAAACCATAAAATGAAATTTAAAATAATAATAACTAATTGTCACAGAGTTGATTCCTACTTATGGTGATCCTATGTGTTGCAGAGTAGAACTGTACTCCATTGGATTTTCAAGGCTGTGATGTTTCAGTAGCAGATCACCAGGCCTTTATTTTGAGGTGCTTTTGGCTGAGTCCAAATCACCAAACTTCTGCTTAGTAGTCGCGTGCTTTAGATGGTATCTCTACAGAAGTAAATTGCTCAATCTTCTTCTGAGGAGTGGCTGGTGGGTTTGCACTGTCAGCCTTCTGGTTGTCAGTCAAATGTCTTAGGCACTACACCACCAGAGCTCCCATAAAGCTAATAGAATCATTAAAATATATGAATATTGAATATAGTCACTATGGTAAATCAAAGTAATTTTGATGGGTAATATCTCTCATGTGGACAATCTTGAGACATTAGTTCCACTGCTATCATGAAACTTTTCATTGGTTTTAGACCTATTGACAAGCTTCACTTGTGGAAAAATGTAAGTTTGAGGATGCTAGGGAAGAGGTGCTAAAGGGACGAGTGTTTTTACAGAAAGCAATTTATTAAATTCATGGAGGTGAACTCTATATAAAAGGGTGAAGAGAAGATAACTCATTTTACATTATAAAATAGGGTTTCTGTAATCTTTACAGAAGCAGACTAATCCATCTTTCTTACCCCAAACAGCTGGTGAGTTTGAACTGTTGACCTTTTTGGGTAGCAACCCAGCCCTTAAATACTGCACCACCAGGCCTCTTTATTTTGCATTAACCGAAACAAAACTCACTGCTGTAGAGTCGATTCCAACTCATAGAGACCCACAATTGGGTTTCCAAGGCTATAAATTTTTACGGAAGCAAACTCCCTCATCTTTGTTCTACTGGGTGGCTAGTGGGTTTAAACCAGTGACCTATTGTTTAACAACAAAATGTCTTAACCACTACACCACCAGAGCTGCTTATATTTTTAGGATATAAAATATATTAATGTCATATAAACACATATACAAGGAGCTCTGGTGGCATAATACCTAAGGCATTTGACTGCTAACCAGAAGGTTGGTGGTTTGAACCCACCAGCCACACCACAGAAGGCAGACTAGGCAATCTACTTCTGTAAAGATTTACCTCCTCTGGAACCCAAAGGGGTTTTCTATGAGTTGAAATTGACTCAATGGTGGTGAGTTTGTTTTTTGTTTGTTTGTTTGTTTTTTTACACACATATACCCACCAACCACATTTCAGAAGGAAGATTGGGCAATCTACTTCTGTAGTGATATTGCCTCAGAAAGCCAAGGAGGGGTCTCTATGAGTAGGATCTGACTTGATGGCAGTAGTTTGTTTTTTTGTTGTTGTTTGTACAAAAAAATGTTTGTAAACATCTCTCTCTATACACACACACACACACACACACACACATATATATATAATATAATATATATATAGCTATCGTACTTGTGTTAATTTAGAGCAAGACTTGGCAATGAAACTATCAGAGTAAACTCTTTTAAAGTTTTCTACCTTTGGCAGACACAGATCAATTTATGGTGGACCAATCATTACAATGAGAGAAATAGAGCCAGATAAAATATAAAAGACATATTTCAGGAAACTACCATGATAGCTAGGATCCAGATGCATAGAGAAAGTAAATATACTGAGATGAGACCTACACATAAATTTTCTTATCACTCAAAAAGTAGAAATTGAAAAGCTGAAAAGTTAAGCAGAACTAACAACTGTGTCATAGGTTGAGGGAGGGTAGGATATTGGCTGTCAGAGCCTAGCAAAGTTGAATGACCTGAGTAAATACTTCAGCTTTAAATAGTAACTCATGATGGATAACATTCTAAGTAAAATAGTAATAAATAAATAAATATATCAGGACCTACAATGACTGAAAGCCAAAACTGAATCGACTTACTCCGAGAAACAATGTGGTGACTCACTTTTTCTCTTTTACCAAAATGTACATAAAATTATCTATAGGAACAGTGTCATCCACAGTGTACTTTTTTCTTACATTTGACTAGAATTCAATAATAATAAAAAATTACCAGAATACCAAGGTATTGGATGAAGAGGAAAACAAATAAATAGTCAAACCTTATGTGAATAATGCACACATACATATAATATGCATACTGCATATAGGATTGCCAACATGCAAAGAAGTTATACAGTTTGCAAAAACTGTATTATGTGGCATGTTATTTGCATAAAATACAGTAGTTCTCATTCATTGGAGTGATTAGGCATGGACTTTTAAATACTTTCAATATATCAAGAAAGTAAATGAGGAGATTAAAATGATTACCAAAGAACTATACCTCATAAAATAATCAAGTGAAAATTCTTGAACATAAAAAATACAACAGTTGAAAATAAGAATTCAATAGATGAGTTGACCAGCAGATAAGAAAGACAGAGCTAAAGAAAGGATCAGTGATCTGCAAAATAGTTCAGTAGAAAACGTCTATTCTGAAACTCAAAAAAAAAAAAGGTGAA
>NW_006921668.1:1907986-1911403 GCF_000298275.1 Orycteropus afer afer | reverse complement strand
TTGAACCGCCAGCCGTCTGGTTAGCAGGCAAGTGTCTTAGCCACTATGCTACCAGTAATTTATGTAATTTAAAAGAGTCTTCCCTTTTTTTGCTGACCCTCTACTTTACCAAGCATCCAATAAGTGAAGGAAAAAAAGACAGAGTGCAGATCAAAAGCCATATTTGGAAAGGTAAGGTCTGAGAATTTTCCAAAATTAAACAAAGACAAAATGCCACAAGTGTGAGAAATGCTATAAAATCCAAATGAGATCATAACAAACAAGAATACATTGCATAATAATAATTTGATGGAAAAAATACACAGAAATTTTAAAAGAACAAAAGATACATTTTCTTCAAAAGAACAACAAAAAGTTCTAAACTAACATTTCAGCAAAAATATTGGAAGCTGGGAAACAATTGAATAGCTGTCAATGAGACTATACCATGAAATATCCTTAAAAAACAATAAAGTGTTAGAGAGATATTTCCATGCAACAAAAATGGAAAGATTCTGTCACCAGCGTACTTGCACTAAAGAAAACCCTAAAATACAGGCAACAACAAAAAATATCATTACCCAAGAAAGCACAGACTTTAGAGCAATAAAAGGAGAAATATGTAATAAATTTAAAAAGACTATAGCATCTAATGCTTCTTTACTGTATAAAGAAACAATAATAATATCCTGCTGAATTAAAAAAAAAAAAAAACAGAGAAGAATTTATAATCATGGAAACAATAACACAGTTGGTAGAAAAATAAAGCTGTATTCCACTTTTCTTGAATCATCCAAGGACTCATTAAAATCTAACATATTTCACATAATATAAGAGCTCTGGTAGCATAGTGCCTAAGGCATTTGATTGCTAACCAGAAGGCTGGCGGTTCAAACCCACCAGCCACTCCTCAAAAGGAAGGTTGGGCAATCTACTTCTGTAGAGATATCATCTTGGAAACCCAAGGAGGGGTTGCTATGAGTCGGATCCAACTTGATGGCAGAGAGAGAGAATATAGCAAGTATGTTATTATTCTTGTTATGTGTTCCCGTGTAAGCTCTGACTCATAGCGACCCTGTGTACAACAGAATGAAACACTGCCAGGTCCTGCACCATCCTCACAATCCCTGCTATGGTTGAGCACATTGTTGTGCTCACTGTGTAAATCTATCTTGTTAAGAGTCTTCCCTTTTTTTGCTGACCCTCTGCTTTACCAAGCATGATATCCTTCTCCAGGAAATGGTCCCTTCTGACTACATGACCAAAGCAGGTGAGACAAAGTCTCACTTCTAAGGAGCATTCTGGCTGTACTTCCTCCAGGACAGATTTATTTGTTCTTCTGGCAGTCCATGATATTTTCAGTACTTTTTGCCAACGCCACAATTCAAAGGCATCAACTTTTTGCCAGTCTTCTTTATTCATTGTCCAGCTTTCATATGCATTTGAGGCAAATGAAAATGCCATGGCTTGGGTTAGGCAAACCTTATCTCCAAAGTGACATCTTTGCTCTTCAACACTTTAAAGAGGTCTTTTGCAGCACCTTTGCCCAGTATATGATATCTGATTTCTTGACTTCTGCTTCCATAGATCTTGATTGTGGATCCAAGTAAAATTAAATCTCTGACAACTTCAACCTTTCTCCACTTATCATGATGTTGCTTATTGATCCATTTGTGAGGATTTTTGTCTTCTTTATGTTGAGATGTAATCCATATTGAAGACTGTAGACTTTGAACTTCATCAGTAAGTGCTTCAAGTCATCTTCATTTTCAACAAGCAAGGTTGTGTCATCTGCATATCACAGGTTGTTGATGAGTCTTCTTCCAGTGCTAATGTGACATTCTTCTTCATATACTCCAGCTTCTCATATTATTTATTTGCTTAGCATATAGATTGAATAAGTATGATCAAAGAACAGCCCCCAGGTGAGAGGGAGCAGCAGCAGACAGGGCTGGCGGCCAGAACAAGTAAGGAGGGTGGGGAACAGCCCCCAGGCAGCAGGGAGCAGCGGCAGACAGGGCTGGCAGAAACAGGTAGGGGAAAACCCAGGAAGTGAGTGGAATGGTTGGAACAGCTAAGGCAGATTAACTTGTCTGTCGGTTTGTCATATTGTAGTGGCTTGTGTGTTGCTGTGAGGCTAGAGGCAGTGCCTGCAGGGATGCCCATGGTGGACTGGTTTTGGTGGAGCTTCCAGACTGAGAAAGACTTGGAAGAAGGAAGAAGCCATCCACTTCTCAAAGAATTGGTCAGGGAAAAATCTTATGAATAGTAGTGAAACACTGTCTGATATATTACTGGAAAATTGTATGAATATCCCTGAAACACTGTCCAATACAGCACCGGAAGATGGGCTGCTCAGGTTGGAAGGCACTCAAAATATAATTGGGAAAGAACTGTCTCATTAGAGTAGAGCCTACTTAATGATATGGATAAAGTAGAGCTTTTGGGCCCTTCATTTGCTGAAGTGGCACAACTCAATATGAGAAGAAACAGCTGCAAACATCCATTGATAATTGGAACATGGAATGTAGGAAGTATGAATCTAGGAAAATTGGAAGTTGTCAAAAAATGAAATGGAATGCACAAAGATTGATATTCTAGGCATTAGTGAGCTGAAATGGACTGGTTGTGGCCATTTTTAATCAGATAACCATATGATCTACTGTGCCAGAAATGACAAAATGAAGAGGAACAGAGTGGCATCATAGTCACAAAGAATGTTTCAAGATCTATCCTGAAGTACAATGCTGTCAGTGATAGAATAAGGAAGGTTGGGCAATCTACTTCCATAGTCATACTGCCTTGGAAACCCAAGGAGGGGTTTCTATGAGTCAGGTCCAACTTGACGGCACATAATAACGACAACACAAGGAAAGCCAGTTAATACCACTATTATTCAAATTTACACACCAACCACCAAAGCCAAAGATGAGGAAATTGAAGATTTTTACCAACTTCTGCAGTCTGATATTTGACCAAACCTGGAATCAAGATGTGCTGATTATCACTGGTGACTAGAATGCAAAACTTGGAAACAAACAAGAATTATTGGTAGCTGGAAAATTTATCCTTGGAGATAGAAATAATGCTCTAGTTCATATGATAGAGTTTTGGAAGACCAATGACTTATTCATTACAAGTACATTTTTTTCAACAATACAAATGGTGGCTACACATGTGAACTTCACCAGATGGAGTCCACAGGAATCAGATCGACTACATCTTTGGAAAGAGGTAATGGAAAAGCTCAATATCTTCAACCAAAACAATGCCAAGAGCTGATTGTGGAACAAATCATCAACTGCTCATATGCAAGTTCAAGTTGAAGCTGAAGACAATTGAAACAAGTCCAGGACAGCCAAAATATGACCTTGATTATATCCCTCCTGAAATTAAGGACCATCTAAACAATAGATTTGATGCACTGAACACAAATGA
>NW_006921668.1:1902655-1907756 GCF_000298275.1 Orycteropus afer afer | reverse complement strand
GAACAGAAGATTTCAAAGAGCAGCTCAAGAAGACAAAGTCAATTATTATAATGAATGTGCAAAGACCTGGAGTTAGAAAACCAAAAGGGAAGAACACTCTTAGCATTTCTCAAGCTGAAAGAATTGAAGAAAAAATTTCAGCCTTGAGTTGTAATATTGAAAGTTTCTATGGGCAATATATTGAATGATGCAGGAAACATCAAAAGAAGACGGAAGGAATACCAGTCACTGTACCAAAAAGATTGGTCATTGTTCATCCATTTCAGGAGGTAGCATATGATCAAGAACCAATGGTGTTCAATCATTTGTGTTCAGTGCATCAAATCTATTGTTTAGATGGTCCTTAATTTCAGGAGGGATATAATCAAGGTCATATTTTGGCTGTCCTGGACTTGTTTCAATTGTCTTCAGCTTCAACTTGAACTTGCATATGAGCAGTTGATGATTTGTTCCACAATCAGCTCTTGGCATTGTTTTGGTTGAAGATATTGAGCTTTTCCATTTGAAGGAAGAAGTCAAAGCTGCACTGAAGGAATTGGTGAAAAACAAGGCTCCAGGAATGGATGGAACACCCACTGAGATGTTTTAACAAATGGATGCCATGCTGAAGACACTCATTCCACTATGCCAAGAGATTTGGAAGACAGCTACTGACCAACTTACTAGAAGAGATCCATATTTGTACCCATTCCAAAGAAAGGTGATCCCACAGAATGTGGAAATTATCATACAATATTACTAATATCACATGCAAGTAAAATATTACTGAAGATAATTAAAAACTGGTTGCAGCAATATTTTGATAGAGAACTTTCAGAAGTGCAAGCTGTATTCAGAGGAGAACATGGAACGAGGGATATCATTGCTGATGTTAGATGGATCTTGGCTGAAAGCAAAGGAAACAAGAAAGATGTTTACTTATGTTTTGTTGGCTATGCAAAAGCATTTGATTATGTGGATCATAACAAATTATGGATAGCATCAAGATGAATCAGCATTCTAGAACACTTAATTGTACTCATGAGGAAATTGCACATAGACCAGGAGGCTGTCATTCGAACAGAACAAGGGGATACTGCATGGTTCAAAATCAAGAAGAGAATGCGTCAAGGTTGTATCCTTTCACCATACTTATTCAATTTGTATTCTGAGTAAATAATCCAAGAAGCTGGATTATATGAAGAAGAATGTGGCATCAGAATTAGAGGAAGACTCATTAACAACTTGTGATATACTGATAACACCACTTTCCTTGCTGAAAGTGAGGATGACTTGAAGCACTTACTGAGGAAGACTGAAGACTATAGTCTACAGTACGGATTACACCTCAATATAAAGAAAACAAAAATCCTCACAACTGGACCAATAAGCAGCATCACAAGAAATGGAGAAAAGATTGAAATTGTCAAAGACTTCATATTACTTGGTTCTACAATCAACATCAATGGAAGTAGCAGTCAAGACATCAGATGGCATATTGCATTGGGCAAATCTGCTGCAGAGATGTCTTTCAAATGATGAAGAGTAAAGATGTCTCCTTGAAGACTAAGGTATGTCTAACACAAGCCATGGTATTTTCAATAGCCTTTTATGCATGTATGATCTGGACAATGAATAAGGAAGACCAATGAAGAGTTTATGCTTTTGGGTTGTGTGTGGTCTTGGTGATGAATATTGAAAGCACCATGGAATTCTAAAAGAATTAACAAATCTATCCTGGTAGCATAGTGCCTAAGACACTTGCCTGCTAACCAGAGGGCTGGCGGTTCAAACCCACCAGCCACTCCTGGAAGGAAGTTTGGGCAATCCTACTTCCGTAGTGATACTGCCTCAGAAACCCAAGGAGGGGTCACTATGAGTCGGGGCCGACTCGACGGCACATAACAACAACAACAACATCCTTGAAGAAGTGCAGCTGGAATGCTCCTTGGAGAGTGAATAGTCAAATATCATCTCACCTACTTTGGTCATGTTGTCAGAAGGAACCATTCCCTGAAGAAGAATGTCATACTTGGTGAAGTGGAGGGTCAAGAAAAATGGGGAAGGCCCTCAACAAGATGGACTGACGTACTGGCTGCAATGATGGGCTCAGGTATAGCAAGGATCGCGAGGATGGCACAGGACTGGGTACTGTTATGTTCTGGGCTATGAGTTGGAGACAACTTGACAGCACCTAACAACAAGAACAATGACAACATTACAATTAAAATTAATGTGTGTCAGTTTAAATTCAAAGAAAATACATTTAATATTAGAATACAGCAAAGTTGGAAGGAAAAGTATGGAAAAAATTAACCAGGTCCACATGAATGAAAAATATACCTGTATTGCCTGAATTAACATCAGGCAAAGCATATTTTAGATCCAGAAGCATTACTATAAATAAAGAGGCATATTTATCAAATACTGGGTCAATCCAACAGCAAGATATATAATCAATAAACTAATTTTAAGCTAATAGCATAACTTCAAAATACATAAGGCAAAAATTGATAGAAGTAAAAGGATAAATAGATAAACCCAGAATTATACCAGGAGATTTTAACACTTCTATATCAGTAACAATCAACAGAATCAGCAAACTATCAGTAAGGATAAAGATATGTGAACAGCACCTTCAAAAAACTGACCTAATTTACATATAAAACACAGGATTCAAAAACCTGTTGAAAACACTCTCTCATTGCATACAATATTTACCAAAATTGGCCATATTTTGAGCTATAAAACAGAGTATGTTGTATGTTACCTGGCAACCACAGAACTGATCAATAGACAAAGACAACTAAAAAAAAAAAATCCTCAAATATTTGAAAAGGAATAATTTTCCAAAAAACTCCTTAAAACTTTCCTACAAATTTCTGGTGTTGGTCTATATGGAATAATCGCACTAAAGTTATATCCTACAATGATTATATCTGAAAACTCAAAATGAAAGAAAAAAAAAAAACTACTACCATTGAGGCTGGGTATTATACCAAAAATAATGTACCTGAGACTTCTGAATATTAAATAATAGCAGGAGATTTGGAAAGGAAAATAAAAATTTGAAGAACAGTTTGTACAGAAGTGAGTTTATAGGGTTTGCTGTTCTATTCCTCTTCTCCTAGAGGGTACCTTGAGTTATAAACAGCAGGTGCAGACTGCAAAATATTTGAAAGCAATATTCTTTTGGGTAAAGAGGCTCCTTGTGAACCAAAGAATGTAGGGGTAATCCCCACAGGAATTTTGTTCATTTGTTTGTTTTTGTTTTGTTCTGATTTTTTAAAAATTATTGTTTCCTCAGCCCCAATTGAAGCCAATCCCAGTCATGAAGCTACACTATCATTGCCTAAAATGCCAAGAAAAATTCATCCCTTCCCACCCCACACCACTAGAAGGACCAAAGCCTGCTAACCTGAAGGTCAGCAGTTCAATACCACCAGCTCTGTGGGAGGAAGATGGAGCAAACTACTTCCATAAAGATTTACAGCCTAGGAAACCCAGTGTGGATCGCTATGAGTCAGAATCCACTCAATGACAGTGAGTTTGGTTTTTATTTGGTGTTCCAAAGTGTGTAGAGGAAATTCCCCTTACTTTTTTTCTCTTGATTCTTCTTTTGCTATTTACCCTGAAGGTAATCTCAGTCATACACACACACACACACAAACACACACACACAAAGACATGAAGTTGCAGTAAAGAAAAATTCTGAGGAAAATCTCAAATTTCTAATCACAGGAAAAAGATGGCTGACAGTGGAGAAAGGGAGGGAAATCTTGGGAAGGGAAAAAATAGAAAAGTATTCTCCATTTATACTATGAACCAGAACAAGTCCTCCTGCATACACCTCAATGATAAATGGACAGAACAAATGCAAAGTAATACTCCAAAGTTTTTGAGAACTGATCTATAGTATACACCAATATCTTGTGTTCTGTTTAGTCAATTCTAAATCATAACCACCTTATAAGACAGAGTAGAATTGCCCCATAGAGTTTTCTAGACTGAAATCTATGAGGGAGCAAATGGCTAGGACTTTTCTCCTTTGGAGGCTCTGGTGGTTTGGAACCATTGAGCTCAGGCTTAGCACCCAGCACTTAACCATTGCACCACCTTGAGTGGTGCGTGTGCAGGACAGATCAAACTTCAAAGCAAAACCTTTGAGAAGATTGCAGCTTCTGGACTTCTGGTAAGATGGAGGACTGGGCAGACAAGTGACACAGACCCTTTTCAACAAATAAAAGAAAAACCAATTGGCAGAGATACAGAAAATAATCCTGGAGCCCTGAGCTTTGAAAGGAACTATACAGAAGTGGATTAGGCACCAACTAGTAGAAAAACCTCAACAAAAACAGTGAGTACAGAGAAAGTTGGAGCCACAGACTGTCAGCTACTCTGATGGGACCAACAGCCTAAATATTTCCAAGTGGTGTTGGGACCTGAGAATTGACCTAAAGATCAGCCCTAGTCACCAAGGGCTGCAGGGAAGACTGCGCTGGTGGTCTATAACTAGAAAGGGAAACAGCAAGGAGGTAGACAACCTGAGCTGTGGACTTGCTGCTGTCTGGAGGGCACAGACATTTTGATTGTTTACACATGGCAGTCATTTTGGATATTTAAAGTGACCGAGGGTGCAGCCATTTTTGAATGTTTACAAGTGGTGGCCATTTTGGATATTTAAAGTGACTGAGGGCACCACCATTTTGAATCTTTACAAGTGACAAACATTTTGGATTTTAAAGTGATAGCATTCTCATTCAGATTCCAGAGACCTAAAAATAGGCTCTGTTTGTCAAGTTGGCAGGGACATACAAGAGGATGATAACAGGAAAGGAGACAGGTAGTGTGTGTATAAGTGCCATCAACTAGTGCATAGAGGAACAAAGCACAGTACCCTGCTTGCATAGATAACATACAAACAAAACAAAGAAAATGAAAATCGTGATCAAGTCACTCCAACATACAATCACCAATTAAATATAAACACAAAAATGCCACAATGTCTCGGGGATAACAGAGCATCACAGTTCACACAAAGAAAGAAGATAAAGCAGGAGAAACAAGAGACCAGGGTACAGACCCAAAACACATCCCTGAGGAAGATGCAGCATTGGAACTC
>NW_006921668.1:1872979-1902060 GCF_000298275.1 Orycteropus afer afer | reverse complement strand
CCAAACAGGATAGACTCCAAAAGAAAAACACCAAGACATATCATCATCAAACTCACCAAAACCAAAGACAAAGAAAGAATCATGACAGCAGCATGGGGAAAAAGAAAAGTTACCTACAAGAGGCAACCAATAAGACTAAGCTCAGATCCCAGCAGAAACCATACAGGTGAGAAGACAATGGGATGGTATATATAAAATCCTGAAAGAGAAAAATTTCCAACCAAGAATTATGTATCCACCAAAATTGTCCGTCAAATATGATGGTGAAATTAGGGAATTTCCAGATAAACAGAAATTAAGGGAATTTGTTAAAATTAGACCAAGTTTATAAGAGATGCTAAAGAGAGCCCATTGGACAGAGAAGCAACAACAGCCAACAACAACTGACTGTTAACACACATGATGATATAACCCAGAAACTAACCCAGCTATGGAAACATCCAAAGCAAATAAGCCTACGTGATTATAAACAGGGAACCAGAGACATCAATTGACAAACGAGGACAACTAAAAACCAAAAAGAGGAAATGAACTGTGTCATTACAGAACTTCCAGATGGTGGGGATGTAAAGACAACTACAAGATAGAATGGACTGTTCCAAATTTGGAAAGAAAACTATAAATCACAGGGTAACCTCAAAGAAAAATGATAAACCTTCACATCAAAATAAAAAAGAGGACCAGCACAAATATTTAGTAAATACTAAAACAATAGCAACAAAGGAAGTGATAGCACAATTCATAAACAAAACAAGCTCAGCATATAAAATTCTATGGAACAAAGAAATCGACACCACGAAAAAGCACATAACAAAAATGACAGCAACAAATTCATATTTGCTGATAATTACATATCTGGAAAGGGACTTATCTCTAAGATTTATAGAAAACTCCAACACCTCAACTCAAAAGGATTTAACAATCCAATTGAAAAATGGGTAGAAGATATGAATAGACACTTCACCGAGGAGGATATTCAGGTGGCCAGCTAATACATGAAGAGATACTCACAGTCATTGGCCATGAGAGAGATGCAAATCAAAACAACAATGAGATATGGTCTCACCCCAGCACTGATGGCAAAGTTCGACAAGACAGAAAATAAAAATGCTGGTGGGGATGTGGAGAGATTGGGACTCTCATACACTGCTGGTGGGGCTGTGAAGGGATACAACCACTGTGGAAAGCAGTATGGCGATTCCTTAGAAAGCTGGAATTGGAGATACTGTTTGACCCAGCAACCCCACTACTAGGTATATATCCTAGAGAAGTGAGAGCCAGGACAGGAACATTTATATGCACACTCATGTTCATTGTAGCACTATTTACAATAGCAAAAAGATGGAAATAACCTACTTGCCCATCAGTAGAAGAGTGGATGACTAAACTATGGTACATACACATAATGGAATGTTATGTGGCACTAAAGAATAATGTAGAGTCTGCGAAACCACATAATATGGATGAACTTGGAGGACATTTTGCTGAGTGAAATAAGTCAATCACAGAATGACAAATACAGTAGTAACGCATTGTTGTGGAGGGTCAAGGAAAGGTTTATATATGGAAGGAAACTTTCTTTGTTGGTTACCAGGGGTGGGATGTGAGGGAGGGAACATGACAAAAAAAAAAAAAACAACTTTGAGAATGGAACTTATATTGGAACTACTACTCAATATATAGGCTAGACAGAATTTATATTCTGGACCTAATCAAGTTGATTGCCTGCTAAAACAAAACACAATCCTGAGCCTCACAACATAATATTTAAAATGTCCATGAGACCATCCAAATTTACTCAACATAAAAAGAACAAGGAAAATATTACCATTTTTCAAGAAAAATATAATCAAGAGATGTCAATTAAAAAATGATTGAATGTTGGAATAATCAAAGACTCTAAAGCATCTTCCCACAAATGTTTTGATTTTACTTTCCAAAACTTTTTAACAATTATTGCTCCAATATAAAATTAATGTGAATAAATAAAGAAAAGGAGTATTTTATATAATACATAAGAGAATAACTCCTCTTATTTTATTTTCTCTTTCAGGAATGGTCCTCATTTAAGACCACAAAATAAGGCAATGCTTCTCACAGTTTAATGTGCATGGAAATCACCTGGAGATCTAGTTAAAATGTAGATTCCAGTCCAGTCTGTTTGAGGTGAGACATAAAATAGGCCATTTCTCACATGCTCCCAGGTTAAATAATGCCGCTAGTCCTAGAAACATTTAGTAGTCAGGTAGTGAACTTGGGTTTGAAAGTTTAAAAAAAAACTATTGAAGGTTGTGCTATTATAGGGAGCTCCGGTAGCATAGTGCCTAAGGCACTTGACTGCTAACCAGAAGGCTGGCGGTTCAAACCCACCAGCCACTCCTCAGAAGGAAGATGGGGCAATCTACTATCCATAGTGATACTGCCTCGGAAACCCAAGGAGGGATCCCTATTAGTCGTGTCCCATTTGACAGCACATAACAACAACAACAACAAATAACTCAAAGTTTTTTTTTTGTTGTTTGTTTTTTAAGGATTAAGAAAAAGCTTTAAATATTTCATAATTTAACAAGTACTGATAGTTACTGTCTTTGATAGTGTTTACTAAAGGGTTACTTATCTATCTCTTTTTTTTTTTCCAATACATAACTAAGAAGCAAACATTCAAAAACTTTTGGAATAGGAAGAAGTTATATATAATTCCTGTTCAAATGGTTCCTGCTTCCTGTGATACCATATTAGGTAGTTAACTTGAGAGTTAAATTCCTTACTCCCCTCCAAAAAAAAAAAAGGAGGAAAACTACGTGACAACCTGACAAACAATTCTGGTAATATTTTTGTCCTAGAATGTGTGATATTTTATACTGAAAGATGGGTACTGTAAGCATGACATGGAATGAGTCATTTTCTTTATATAATAAATGAGATTTTGTTAATTTCTGACAACTACTGTAATTCCAGATAAGAAAATTGCAAAGTGCCTTATAATTAGGTTGTTCCTTTTCTTAAAATTTTCAGGATGAAAAAAATTAACAAAATTCAATCTGGAAACTTAAAATTATACTAAATATCTTTAAATTCCTTATAGAAGAAAAAAATTATCAAAAAATGATAGCAGGTCATGAATGTATTAACAAAGTAGAAAGTAGTTTTGGTCTAACATTACAAGAATCAAATGACTATGGTTTAACCCCAGTGATTACAGATTACAGACAATGATTAATATTTCCAAAGTCCAGGAAATTCTAGGGTTTCTTTGCAAATAATCTGTATGTTTATTTCAAACTACAACACAAATGAAAAAGAAGGAAAAAATAATCTTCAGTAAAATGACCACACTAAACTAAAACGCTTTTCAGCTTAGTATAGGGGCTTTATGAATGATACAGTATCCAAGGCAACACAAGTAATGACTAAATGGTAAAATCTGAAATGAATCATGACAGAAAAACGCAGAATCTTAAATTACACAAAACATCCTATAATAGTAAATACTTATTTAGCTAAGTGTAGAATTTCTAACAGTGCATTGAAAGATTCCAAAATGTATTATAAAAAGTTTTCTATTTCTAAATATTTTACATATTAACATATTGTACATCTATATGATTTAAACTGAATCAGTAATAATTTTATGAGCCTCACTGCCATGGAGTCAATTCTGACTCATAGTGACCCCTCCTTGGTTTTCCGAGGCAGTATCCCTACAAAAGTAGATTGCCTAATCTTCCTTTCGAGAGGGGTGGGTTTGAATGACAGCCTTCTGGTTAGCAGACAAATACCTTAGGCATTACACCTCTAGAGCTCCCTAGATACAAGAAAAATACATGTAGACACTGAATTACTAAAACAAAAAATGTCTTTAAAATTGTCCTGGATTATCCTTTAGGAAAAAATTACATATATACAAATTCTCTTTAAGACGCAATGTAATTCACAACTGACAGATATTGTAATTATTCTGGTATGTAGATATTATTTCCTTCATTTTTTATTGTACTTAATAAGATACTTATTTTACTTACCTTAAGATAATTGTCAGTTTTAATATGAGCATAAATGAGCTGGTCAATATTTTTTCACAGAGAGTTCTTTCCTTTCCATTCAGAAATATGATAAATTAACATAATGTCAGACCTATTCAATCTTATAGGCAGGAGAATTAAGCAGTTGTCCACATGGACATAACCCCCCCCCAATCATTGCTTAGTTGTTGTTGTTATGTGCCATTGAGTCGTCTCTGACTCATAGCGACCCCTCCTTGGGTTTCCCAGGCAGTATCACTACGGAAGTAGATTGCCCAATCTTCCTTCCCAGGAGTGGCTGGTGGGTTTGAACTGCCAGCCTTCTGGTTAGCGGTGAAGTGCCTTAGGCACTATGCCACCAGCGCTCCCAATCATTGCTTAGCTTCTACTGAAAAAATATTTTCATTATTTAATAATGATTTATTTATTTATTTATTTATTTATTTTGAGAATCTACTTTGTTCTGGAACTGGACAAATACATGAAATACAAACTTTCACTTAGTTCACTATCTAGTTGGGAAAAATAGATATACAACCAATTACTAGACAAAGAGCTGGTCTATACATCAGAAGTGCTGGAACTGAACTCAGGAGACAAATCATTCAACTCTACTTCTTAACGATTGTGTATTTTAGATGAGTGATAACTTCTCTCAAGAGCAATTTCTTTACAATTCACTTGGTTTAAATGACTTTTTCCCTCAGAGCAAATCCTTGTAATTTGTAATTGTTCACTTCAGAAACCTATGCCAGTAATGTTACCACTGTTCAAACACAACTGAGACTCTTCCACTGGTATTGTCTTCATGGAAGTTTTCAAACTATATACATGAGTCAGTCTTCCTACTTTGTAATATTGGTAATCCAAATGTCAGTGGCCTGGATATCAACAACTTATCCAGCCTCTTCCCTTTAATTTATAACACTAATCATGATTTAGTTAATATTAAATAAATATTATATTATATATTTTATATATGATATGTACAAAAATTAGTTGCTGTCTGTTCAGTTCTGAATCATGGCACCCTTAAATGTGCCAGGGTAAAACTGTGCTCCATAGGGTTTTCAATGGCTGCTTTTTCAAAAGTGGATCACTAGGTCTTTCTCTCAAGACACTTTTAGGTGAACTTGAACTTCCAACCTTTTGAAAATGCACTAACCAATTGCATTACCCAAGGACTCCATATAATATATCATATTTTATATATATTATTATAAAAAAAAAAAAAAAACCTCACTGCCATCAAGTCGATTCGACTCATAGCAACCCCTCCTTGGCTTTCTGTGGCAGTATCACTATGAAAGTAGATTGCCCAACCTTCCTTCCGAGAAGTGGCTGGAGGTTTGAACCACCAGCCTACTGGTTAGCAGTCAACTACCTTAGGCACTATGCCATCAGAGCTCCCATATATTATTATAGTATATTAATATTTATTTCTATTGTAATAACCTTGCCTCCATTCCGAAATCCAACCTGTCAATACCGTTCTGATTTCTTCTAGTCATTTCTTACTCCAACTCACTCATTGCTTCTGATGAATTATTAATCTTGGTCTTACTTTCCCTTAAAGACTAATCCTTTCTCTTTGGTCACGTGGAACCAAAGTAACTCACTTCCTTTTATGTCCCTAATACAAAATCAAACAGACAAAGAAGCTTATAAGCACTGGCGTGTAAAAGGCTGTACTGAAGCTTAGGGAATAAAGTAAAGGGGTTATATCATAACTGAAAGGTAAATATCAGATCTCTGTGTTTTAAAGTCCCATTTTCATGTCAATCACTGGAATTTTTTGCAATCAACTCACATCTAGTAGGTAATACATTCTCATAACAAAAGATCAAAAAGATACAAACAGGAACAAGTCTTCCTCCATCCTGGTCCCTAGTTTCTTTCAGCAGAGACAACCACTGTTGTTGCTTTCTCATACATACTTCAAAGATATTCCTCATCAGGAGTTTTTTTCTACTGACTAGTCCTTCTCTTTGAGAGCTAAAGGAAAGTTCCCTCTGCCCTACCCATACCTTTGAAGTCTTTCTTTTCCCCAAAATTTTCCAAAGTCTCACAGAGTTCTCTAATTATGAAAACTCCAAATTTACGTCATCTGTGTAGAGTTGTTGTTATGTGCCATTGAGTCCTGTCCAACTCATAGCAACCCTATGTACAGAATGAAACACTGCCTGGTCTTGTGCCAGCCTCATGATCTTTCTATACCTGAGCCCATTGTTGCAGCCACTGTGTTTATTCGCCTCATTGAGGGCCTTCCCCTTCTTCATTGACCCTCCACTTTACCAAGCATGATATCCTTCTCCAGGGAATGGTTCCTTCTGACAACATGACTGAAGTAGGTGAGACAAAGTCTGGCCATTCTTGTTTCCAAGGAGCATTCTGGTTGCACTTCTTCCAGGATAGATTTGTTAGTCCTTTTGGAAGACCATGGTGCTTTCAGTATTCTTCGCCAACACCACAACTCAAAAGCACCAACTCTTCTGTGGTCTTCCTTATTCACTGTACAGCTCTCACATGCATAAGAAGCCATTGAAAATACCATGGCTTGGGTTAGGCTCACTCTCATCTTCAAGGGGACATCTTTGCTCTTCATCACTTGAAACAGATCTTTTGCAGCAGATTTGCTCAATGCAATACGTTGCCTGATGTCTTGACTGCTGCTTCCATTGGTGCTCATTATAGAACCAAGTAATATGAAATCCTTGACAACTTCAATCTTTTCTCCACCCACTGTGAAGCTGTTTACTGGACCAGTTGTGAAGATTTTTGTTTTCTTTTTATTGAGATGTAATAATCCATACTACTGACTATAGTCTTTAATCTTCCTCAGTAAGTGCTTCAAGTCATCCTCACTTTCAATAAACATAGTTGTGTCATCTGTGTATTACACGTTGTTAATGAGTCTTCCTCCAATCCTGATGCCACATTCTTCTTCATATAATCCACCTTCTTGGATTATTTGCTCAACATACAAGTTGAATAAGTATGGTGAAAGGATATAACCTTCATGTACTCCCTTCTTGATTTTAAACCATGTGCTATCCCCTGTTCTGTTCAAATGACAGCCTCCTGATCTATGTACAGGTTCCTCATGAGTACAAACAAGTGTTCTGGAATCCCCATTCTTCTCAATGTTATCCATAATTTATTATGATCCACACGTTCAAATGCTTTTGCATAGTCAAAAATATAAGTAAACATCTTTCTGGTATTCTTTGCTTTCAGCAAAGAATTTGACATCAACAATGATATCCCTTATTTGGCATCCTCTTCTGAATCCAGCTTGCATTTCTTGAACCCCTCTGTCAATATACTGCTGCAACCATTTTTTAATTATCTTCAGTAAAATTTTACTTGCATGTGATATTAATGATATTGTTCAATAATTTCCACATTCTGTGGGATCACCTTTTTTGGAATGGGTACAAATATGGATCTCTTTCAATCAGTTGGCCAAGTAGCTATCTTCCAAATCTCTTGGCATAGTGAGTGCATCCAGTGGAACATCTATCTGTTAAAACATCTCAGTTGGTATTCCTTCAATTTCTGGAGCCTTGTTCTTTGCCAATTCCTTCAGTCCAACTTCTTCCTTCAGTACCATTGGTTCTTGATGATATGCCACCTCCTGAAATGAATGAAGATCGACCACTTCTTTTTGGTATAGTGAATCTGTGTATTCGCTCCATCTTCTTTTGATGTTTCCTGCACCATTCAATACTTTGCCCATAGAATCTTTCACTATTGCAACTCAGGCTTAAATTTTTTCCTCACTTCTTTCAGCTTGAGAAATGCCAAATGTGTTCTTCCCTTTTGGTTTTCTAACTCCAGGTCTTTGCACATTTCATTGTGGTAATTGGCTTGTCTACTCGAGCTGCTCTTTGAAATCTTCTGTTCAGCTATTTTATCTTGTCATTTCTTCCATTTGTTGTAGCTACTTTCTGCTCAAGGGCAATTATCAGAGTCTCTTCTGACATACATTTTGGTCTTTTCTTCCTTTCTCCTCTTTTTAATGACCTCTTGCTTTCTTCTTGGATGATGTTCTTGATGTCGTCCCACTAACTCCTCTGGTTTTCAGTCATTTGTGTTCAATACATCAAATCTATTCCTTAAATGGTCTCTAAATTCATGAAGGATATTATCAAGGTCATATTTTGACTCTCATGGACTTGTTTTAATTGTCTTCAACTTCAACTTAAACATACATATGAGCAGTTGATGATCTGTTCCACAGTCAACTCCTAGCCTTATTTTGGCTGAAGATATTGAACTTCTCCATCACCTCTTGCCACAGGTGTAGTCAATCTGATTCCTGTGTATTCCATCTGGTGAAGTTCACATGTATAGTCATCACTTATGTTGTTGAAAAAAGGTATTTGCAATGAATAAGTCATTGGTCTTGCAAAATTCTATCATACATCTCCAGAAGTTTTTCTATCACCAAGGCCATATTTATGCAGTTCAATCTTTCTTTAATCTAATCATCTCCTTTCAAGCTATCATATAAGCATATCTTCACAAAGCCAAACTGTCCATCAAATTGCTCTCTATAAATAAATGGTTCTATTCATAAAGGAAACTTTGAAAATGTTTTTTATAGCATAGTCTTAAACCCTGGTTTTAAATAATGGTATTGGGTTTCTCCATTATTTTTATTCTTCACAATTGACTGGATTTTAAATATGAAAATATATATTCATATTATATATATATATATATATGTATATATAATATTCATATAATATATATAAAGAATTTAAGCATTTCTCCCAAAGCATAACTTTTCTAACATGAATTGAATAGTATGCAGTTGATTAAGAAATTGTATTTTGTTATGCTGAGCGGTTTTGGTTATGACATAGTTGTAGATCAAAAACTAGCTAGACATACACAGGAGAAATGTTTTTACAGTTAAAGTGAGGTATATTAATTCAAACTTTATTTTTGAAAGCCAGTCATGAAAAAAAAATATCTATATTTTTTTGAATCTGGAACTCTCAAACCTAAAACCTACTTCTTTCTGGAACAATCGGATTTTTTTCATGATATAATTGTTGGTAATGAACATTTTCTTAGGACTGCAGCTAATACATCATATCAAAATTACTGAATATTTTAGACCATGAGGAAATTTTAATAAGTTCAAAAAGTAGAAATTTTGCTAGTCATATTATTTGCTTATAATTCAATAAAAAATATAAAATAATGGTGTCAATTTCAAACACAAAAATTTTAAATTAAAGCACTCTACTAAATAAACAAAAAAGTAAGAAACACTGCAACCTATTTTTAAAATCAATAAAAGTAAGAACACAATATATCAAAAATTAGCTACGTAGACAATGCTTATACTTAGGCATTGGGCATAAATGTCTTGGTTCATTGTTATGGGTGAGGGTAGAGAAAGCAATTAATGCAACTTTCAATTTTAGATATTTTAATACATCAAATATCAATCCTAAAGGAAGCCAGGGGAAAGAATTACTTAAAATTAAAACAGAGCTATTACACAGTGGAAATAAAACTCTAACAGTTAGATTAAATACTCAAAGTTTAAGGACACCAATCAAGAAGAAATACAAATGAAATAATTTTATAATGGAACAGAAAACATAATAAAAAATGTTTTAAATTAGTCAAGTACAAGGAATGATCTACTAAACATTGTTAAAAATAATCATCACTAAAAGAGTAAATTGCTAATGTTAACTAAAAATGAAGCATCAAAAGACAACTGATAAAATCTCAAATATGGATGAAGTCAGCAAAACTTGATCTAGGTAAATAAAGACACTAAGAACTACATGAGGAAAAAAGGGAAAATTTTGGTAAATTCTATAACATACATGATTTTGCAACAATGGTAAAAACAACCAAAAAACATTTGTGTTTATTTGAGTAAATACAGATGTATATATGTGTACAGGAAGGCATATGTGAGTAAATGCACATGCATGTACAGGTGTAGCTGCAGGCATGTGTATATACATGTGTATGTGCTGCATATATATCTACATACATAACAAACCACATAGGGGACACAGTTATGGAGCCTTCCTAGGCATATCCAAACAACTCTCAGGATTTGCTTACTGGGTCATAAGTCTTTGGACCATAGTTTCAGGGGACAACTTAGTCCTGTAAATTCACAAAGATAATGTTCTATGTCCCAGTTTGGTGATTAGTGCCTGGGGTCTTAAATGCATTTAAAAGGATATAGATTATATTTCATTAGACATTTATATGTATTTTTGTCAAGGCTATTTTAAGATACTTAATATTCTTGGTATTGCTGGAAACACACCAAATATTACTTTTCTATATTCATTCTTCCTGTTCTTCACATGACCTACAAGGAATTCTGAAATAAAACAACCATTTGAACTTACCTTAATCATGACGAGCTGCTACTAGAGAGAATTAAGTAAAGATTATTTTCAAGGCAGTAATTCAAATTTGCCTTATTTGCCACTTTTCCCATTTCTCTACCTCTAAATGTGTGCTGTTGTATGTGAAGACAATCAAACACAAAAAGAAACATAAAAGAGACAAGAGAATAAATAATTTCTTTTGTCTCTTCTGATCCCACCTCTCTTACTATTTGTCTTATATTACAGATAAGATATTTTTCCAATTTAAGTCCAAAACAAATTTAAAAAATCCTTCTGAGTTCTGCCTCACCATCTTGAATTCAACCTCTTTTCTACTAACATCTCTTTACATTGGATATATTTAGGAGAATTCTTTGTTTTCAGCTATATTGCTGTACTCTCTCCTACTTCTTTCTACTGTCTCTAATACCCTACTGGAAATTGGAGGCCGGGGGGAAGAGTACATGATATTCATTTTGACCAGAAACAGTTGTTATCTGATGGCAAGGCATCCCATGGGCATAGCAACACCATGATGTGACTTAATTTCAACTTTCACCACACCACCTGAGCTGTGTTGTGCATATAGTCAATGTTCAATAATCACTTTTTCATTGATTTATCACATAATTTTCCACTGGCACAAATTCCCAAACACCTTCCATATGCTGATCTCTTCGGCTCACTAAACTCTTACTCATATTTTAGAAAAATGAAGTCAAGTGTTCGCTAACACGTCACATTTGCTTGATGATGATGAACCAAATTTGTCATTTCAGTTTTTCCCTCGAGGGTTTCCAGATCTTAATATCATTTGGCTTTGCAATTTTATACATTCTATAAATCTGTCTACTTTGTTCTTAAATTACTGATGATTCCAGTTGGGGAAATGTTTATATTCTGTTAACCTTTTACAAATGGAGTAAACACGTTCTTTCTCTTTGAACCCATCAAACTAAAACTGAAAAGGCAAAAGGCAATTCTCCAATAATGTTACTTTATTCAGGAATTACTGAGAATCTCTTCTATTTCTACAAACAATTTTGTTGAAATAGGGTCTTTGCCCACTGATCTGAATAGATTTTCCTACATTATGTGAGGTTCCTAACACCAGTTCCAGCCATCTTATAACAAATAGTACCCAAAACAACAAATAAAAAAACTCACTGCTGTTGAGTGGATTGGACTCATAGCGACCCCTCCTCGAGTTTCCTAGGCGGTATCTCTACGGAAGTAGATTGCACAATCTTCCTTCCCAGGAGTGGCTGGTGGGTTTGAACTTCCTGCCTTCTGGTTAACAGTCAAATGCCTTAGGCACTATGCCACCAGCGCTCCCATAAAAGGTAATAGTTTTGTTTTGTTTTTTTCCCATTATTATATATTTAAAAAAAAAAAAAATGAATGAATCCACCATTTATGCAAGGATTATTTATCTACCAGCCTTGCTTTCCAGAATCAGGGAGTCAGCCAAAGAGATTACTGAGTAGCCAAAATAGATGTTGTCAAGTTCATGTGAGACCTACAAAATAAGGATGAGAGAGTACAAAAGGGAATTGGGAGATTGCTTACAGCTATTGAACTGACACCAGTGAGAAGTGACAGCTCTCATTTTGACAGTGTGGAAGAAGATAGAAAACTACAAAAGTAAACAGTTCAAAAATACAGCAGTCTGAAATCATTTAAAGTAAGGACAAATGGCTTTCTATCCTTAAAGAGCAATAGAGAGCATCAACATATTATACAGTAGCTGATGTTTACAATGATGTCTGTGGTCAACCAAAACAGATTTAATCAAGTTCATATTATTCAGTGTAACAGGCTTATTACATTTAATTAATTTTTGGAAACATTTCCATAAAACCTGGTAAATATTTAATGGTCCTTCAAATATGTTTTAGAATGTAATGTTGATAACCTCACTGTGCTTTAACAAAAATTTTAACACGTTGTTTATTGATCTTGCCAAATAAATGAATAATTACTGTTTTTCAGATTCAACTTAACTCATTTCAGTCAAGATTGAATTTTCAGGTGCCAGGTACAATGGATTTTCTCTGATGTTAAAACAATCAACTTCCAAGACTAAATTAAGATAAATTTTGACACGTACTCCTCATTTATCAACTACCTCATTATCTGACATTTCACATTTACTATGATAGTAAAAAATCTACTAACTATGTTGCACATTGATTACATATGTCTGCATGTAACGAACACCAAGGTGTAAGGCAGAAGTACCACTAGCTGTGATGATTAAGGTCATGTGTCAATTTGGCTGGGCCATGATTCTCAGTGGTTTCATAGTTATATAATGATGTAATCTGGCTGTTATGTAATGATATAATCATCCTCCATTTTGTGATCTCATGTGGTCATCTTCCACTTTTGCATAATACTGATATTTGCTCAGTGGCCTCATTTTTGGAAAGTAATCATATCATTAAGTGAGGAGTAGGTGTATAATATAGTAAAATCCTACTAATTCCAAGTAATAGTGAAAAGTACAGCATGATGGTGAAATTTAGCTTCATTTCTTTCAAATATTATATGTTGTTGTTGTTGTTGTTGTTAGGTGCCATCAAGTTGGCTCCAACCCATAGTGACATACAACACAATGAAACACTGCCTGGTTGTGTGCCATCCTCACAATCCTTGCTATTTCTGAGCCCATTGTTGCAGCCACAGTGTTAGTCCATCTTGCTGAGGGTCTTCCCCTTTTTCTCTGACCCTCCACTTTACCAACCATGATATCCTTCTCCAGGGAATGGTCCCTTCTAACACATGACCAAAATAGTAGATAAGACATAAAATATCTAACTCCTTACTGTCGAGTCAATTTCAACTCATAGTGACCCTTCCTTAGGTTTCTGAGGCAGTTTCACTACAGAAGTAGATTGCCCCATCTTCCTTCTGAGCAGTGGCTGGTAGCCTTCTGGTTAGCAGTCAAATGCCTTAGGCACTATGCCACCAGACCTCCTAGACATATAAAAGAGTGCAAATAGGTTAGTATGTTAATGCTTCAAAAACATATTTAAAATAAGCCCTATTATATAGTAATTTTCAAAAAAATAAAATCCCTTTAAAAACATAAAGTAATTCATTATTTGACCCAGAACTCTAAAGTATACTAAAAGGATGACATGCACCTAACTCAAGCCATGGTATTTTCTATTGCCAGATATGCATGTGAAAACTGAACAACGAATAAGGAAGACACAAGAAGAGTTGATGCTTTTGAGTTCTGGTGTTGGTGAAGGACACTGAAAGTACCAAGGACTGTCAGAAAAATAAACAAATCTGTCCTGGAAGAAGTACAGCTGGAATATTTCTTGGAAGCGAGAATGGCCAGATTTCATCTCACCTACTTTGGTCAGGTTGTCAGAAGGGACCATTCCCTGGAGAAGCATATCATGCTCGGTAAAGTGGAGGGTCGGTGAAAAGGGGGAAGACCCTCAATGTGGTGGATTGACACAGAGGCTGCAAAGATGAGCTCAAGTATAGCAAGGATGGTGAGGATGGCATGTGACTGGGCAGTGTTTCGTTCTGTTGAACACAAGGTTGCTCTGAGTTGGAGCTGATTCAATGGCACCAAACAACAACATCAAAAGGATGACATATTTCTTGTACTCTGTTTTTAGTCTGGATTCTCTTTTCTTTAAAAATAAGTAATTTTAAAAGTATGCCTGCCAAAAAATACATAAAAACCAAACTCACTGCCGATGAGTCATTTCCGACTCGTAATGACCGCTGCTTCAATTTCCAAGGCAGTATCTCTGCAGAAGTAGATTGCCCAATCTTCTTCCCCAGGAGTGGCTGGTGGGTTTGAATTGCCAAACTTATATTTTGGAGGTGTTATATATACTAAAGTAGTGGGGTCATAGTAAAGAGCCTGCACCCCAGTTCTACTTAGAGCTGTGTTAGATCTGCTCCTGATTTGATGAATTTGTCAATGTCACACTGACTAGAGAAGGCTCTTTTACACTCTTCATTTTGCATAATTTCTATCCAATCTCTTATTTGTCTGCTCAGGACTGTTTCAGTGAAATTGCCAGAAACCCATCTCAAATCTGTCTTTAAAAAAAAAAAAAAAATACGTTGGCTTACATAGCTAAGAAATCAGGTCTAGAGCTGGTCTTTGACAAATCTAGATTCAGGGGTCAAAAGACTTAATGATCAGTCATCTCTTGCCCCCATGTGTGTATTCATGTTTTTAAATATGTGTGTTGGCATTTGTCCTCCAGGTGTGGATCACTTCTTTATGTGAGCACCTCCATAATATGACTAGAAGACAAAGTATGAACACGGGCAATTCCAGTTATCAACCCCAGAGCAAAGAAAAAGAGACATTCTCTATTATCTCTCCCTGCTGCAGTGGTGTAGGGAGGGCGAGGCTGTAAAATGGGAGTTTATTGACCCAGCTTTGTGCAGCCCTGAATCATGCATCCAATCCTTTGGCCATAGACATGCAGATGCAGTATCTTTACTGATCACTTAAGCAGAGTCACAAAGGACCAGTAATGGGAGTGGACATTACTGGTACCAGACAAAAGAAAGAAGAGCATGCCAGACAGCAATAAAAACATAGGCCAATTACGTGCTTCCTCTTCAAAGGTGACTGAATTCCTCCTTTATACCAGTAAATAAAACAAAACAAAATTAGTTGATTCCAACTTATGGCAACCCCATGTGGAAATATATTCCATAAGCTTTAGTTTTCTTAAAAGTAATATTGTATTCTATTTTTGTTGAAGGTGTACATGGCAAAACAGGTTCCTATTCAACAGTTTCTATACATATTGTTCAGTTACAGTGATTACCTTCTCTCTTTTTTTTTTTTTCCTAGTGTTGCACATGGTTTATTTGTTTTTACAAAAGCAGAGTAACTATAACACCAATAACATTAATCTACCGTGGCTGACATGATTGGTGCCCCAGTCTTACTTCCTGGGATCTGGGTATCATTTATTTTAATTTTATTTTGTTGCTGTTGTTGAAAATACAAACAGCAAAACAACACTAGTTCAACCACTTTTACATGTACAATTCAGTGACATTGATAACATTCTTCAAGTTGTGCAACAATTTCTACCCTCTTTTTCTGAGTTGTTTCTATCCCACTAATACAACTAGTGCCTATGGCACTTGACTGCTAACCGGAAGGCTGGTGGTTCAAACCCACTGGCCTCTCCTCGGAAGGAAGATGGAGCAACCTACTTCTGTAGTGATACTGCCTCAGAAACCCAAGGTGGGGTCACTATGAGTCGGGTCCAACTCGATGGCACATAACAACAACAACATTAATACAACTTCGGGAGCTCTGGTAGCATAGTGCCTAAGGCACTTGACTGCTAACCAGAAGGCTGGTGGTTCAAACCCACCAGCCATTCCTCAGATGGAAGATGGGTCAATCTACTTCCATAGTGATACTGCCTCGGAAACCCAAGGAGGGGTCGCTATGAGTCAGGTCTGACTCAATGGCATATAACAACAACAGCAATACAACTTCACTGCCCTCTAAGCTTTCTATCTAATGTTCTGAGTTGCTGTTATTATTTTTTTCCCAAACAGATCATTCTTAAAAGAACATAATGCTCAAGGCAGAAATTTTCTACTAGCTAAGTTAAATTATTGTTTGGTTTTAGGAAGCCTTCAGGAGATATATTTGGTTTAAGTTTTAAAGATTATCTCAGGCAATAGCTTCATGGCTTTATCCAGCCACCATGGCTCCCAAAAGTCTGGAGCCCATGAAAATTTCAAATCCTCTTCTGAATTTTCCCCCTTTTGATCAGGATTCTTCTATAGACTCTTTGATCTAAATATTCAGTAACAGAAGCTGGGCACCATCCAGTGCTTCTGGTCTTTCTTATTGCAAAACAAAACCTACTGCCGTCAAGCAGATTCTGACTCACAACAACCCTAAAAACAGAGTAGAACTGTCCCATAGTGTTTCCAAGGTTGTAAATCTTTACTGAAGGATGCTTCCATTTTAGGGCAAAGGAGGCAGTTATTTATGGAGAAAGTTAGCCACACATTCTATGTCTCCCTCCTGTTCCTGAACCTCCCTCTTCTTCTGTTGCTCCAGATGACTAGAGACTAATTGTGATGGCCTGGATGTCTACTTACAAACTTTTAAGACCCTAGGCACTACACAATGAACTAGGAAGTAAAACAGAAGCACTAAACACATTATTAGTCTGATTAACTGGGATATCCCATCAAACCATGACCCTAAATCTCTAAACCAAGAAATGAAATCCCATGAGGTTCCTGTTATACATAAGCAGTCTCAGCAGCTATTCTTTTTTTGGTTGCTGTTGTAAATATTATCATACGACTTTTTCCTGTTCAACTTTTTACAAGTGTACAGCTTACTGGCAGCAACTGTAATTGGCTGTGTGACCCTACCCTTCATCGATGTGACTTTTCATCACTATTAATTCCCCCTTTTCCCCTCCTTCCTATCCTGATAACCACTAATAAACTCTGATCTCTATACTTTTGCCTTTTCTTATCTTTTTATGAGTCCTTGGGGTCAGATAATATGTGTCCTTTTGTTACTAATTATTTCGCTCACCATTTTCCAGCTCCATCCATATTCTAGCTTATAGTAAGACTTCATTTCTTTTATTGGCTGAGCAATATTCCATTGTATTATGTATTAGAGGATGCTTATCTATTCATCTGTTGATGGACGTCTAGGTTGTTTATACCTTTTGCTATTGTGGATAGCGCTGCAATGAACATTGGTGTACAACGCTTTCTTTGAGTCTCTGCTTTCAAGTCTTTGGGGTATATACTTAGGAGTGCAAATGCTGGGTCATATAGTAGTTCTATTTTTAGTCTTTTGAGGAACCAACATACTGTTTTCCACAACTGTATCCTTTTCCATTCCCAATAGCAATGGATTAGTGTGGTCCATAGGGTTTTTAATGGATGAGACCTGTCCTTTCTTCTGAGGCATCCCTGGAGGGATTTAAATCACCAGTGTTTCTGTGAGTAGCTTAACCCTTTGTGCCAACCAGGACTTGTTTCTTACCAGTAGACCACTACATAAGAAATTCTCAACAGATTGTGAATATTTTTAAATAGGCTCCAATTTCTCTAATCCTTGTGTACTGTATTTTTACACAAATAATGCATTCATTATACAGGTTTTTGCAAACTGTGCAACCTCTCATGTGTTAATCTCATGTGCATGTTGTGTTCATGGGTGCTTTATATGTAAGAAAAATATGATAAATGAGAACAGTATGATGTTGCTTTTGAGGACATGATTTCAACCCTGCACCAACAGGCACCTTGAATCCTCAGCTAAAGCTGTATGCTACTTCACTGGAGACCTGTGAAGAGAAGGAAAAGTATCCAAAGTCATGGCTTATAGGGACAGAGATCATCTGCTTTAATTCCCTGCTTAGCTAGAGACTTAGGATTCATTGTCAAAATAAGACAAAGTTGTTATTAAGAAACATAAACTGGATCAAAATATCTGGGATCTCCAATTTCCACTTTTGTCTAATTTTATGTGTGATCTCCAACTTAGCACAAAATAGCCAAAGTTATTTCCGGTTAAAATGACTGAGTTCTACATCTGCCTTAAGGTCCATGCCAACTCTTCCCTTTCATTGGAGAGAAATGGGCTAAAGTATGGAAGAAAGCCATCTGAGATGCTGGTAAATGAATTTGTCAGGGGAAAGGCTGAACAAGCAGTTTTTAGGAAAGTTTCTTTATGTGCAAGTTTTGAACATTTACACAGAGGATAGTAAGAAGTGTAGTTGAAATGGAAACTCATGAAGAGAAAACAGCAAAGGACCTAAAAGAGACTAGGACGGTAAAAGAAGTTAGTGGCACTGACCAAGTTAGTTTGCATCCATGCATGAGTGCATGGTGGTAGTAATAGAAAACTGGAGCACACAATTATTTTACAATACTTGTTTATTAACTTTTATATTTGGATGTCCTGTGGACCTGTATGTATTTTCCATGGTTTTTGTTCATGGGATCTTGTTTCCTCCCACACTTGGTAATCTATGATTGAGAACCAGGACTTTTGTAAGAGAGATCCTAGAGCTAAAATGAGACTCTTGATGAGCTCTCTGACAGGCAGTTACAGAGAAGGCATAATCAAACTGTATTAAGCTGCTTCCAAACAGGGCTTCAGGCATTGTGAAGGCTGCTCTATGTTTGAGTCACTCTTACTCTAGGGGTTAGTGCTTCAAGAATATCAAATGGAAGATTTGAGTGTACTCTAGGCCCTTCCTTCTTGGTGGTCCCTGGATATTGCCCTCTAACTAAATGTTAGAGGAAGCCCTCTGAGACTTCCAGAAGTTTGGCTCAGCGTCTAGCATCTCAGCAATCCCCTTTAGGATGGGAAAATGCTTTTTTAAAAAAAAAAAAATGATATCAAATGTCAATTTCACTTTGCCCTTTTCTTCTTTTTGGAATCTTGACCCCTGCAAGTCTTTTCTGCCTTCAGAGTTCTCTAATGTTTCTCACAGATACTCTTCTTTAATTTTGTCTCAATTTTCTAAGTAGCCTCTTTAAGAAAGTTGGTTCGCAACCAATTCATCCTACTTCTACAGTTCACATATCCCTCAACAGAGCCTTTCTTGTCCCTACGGGTCTTTTGATTTTCACACCCCTACGTTTCTGTCTTAATTACATAATGAGTACATTCTAAAATAATACTTTTTTCTATTTTTTAATGTAGAACTTTCATCTTCCCTTTGTAGATTATAACGTCCTTGAAGATATGATCCAAATTGCATACTTACATGTCCCCTGAAGTGCTGAAAAATTTGATAGTAATATTGTTGGTGTGATTTGCAGGAGAAAGTAGTGAACTAGCCTTGAAAAGATTTTGCTTCTCCTTGCAGTACCAAGCTGGTAAGGCCTCCAAGATCCCTTGCCTAGCATTTCCTTTCATAGGAATCTGTTCTACAAACATCTCCACATGTGCACATGAAGTTATATCTGCAGATATATTCCACTGGTCATACCCATCCAACACATTTGCTATACTATAATGGCTGTACTATAATTATAATATTTATCGTAAACTTATTTATCTCTGAAGTATTTTACTGATAACAAATCAAACCATTGAGTTCATTCTGACTCATAGCGACCCTATAGGAGAGACTAGAACTCTCCGATAGGGTTTCTAAGATTATAATCTTTATGGAAGCAGACTGACACACATCTTTCTCTGGTGGAGTAGCTAGTGGATTCAAACCACCAATCTTTCAGTCACCAGACAAGTGTTTTAACCACTACACAACCAGGGCTACTTATTTTACTGATACGTGTGTGTGTGTGTGTGTGTGTGTGTGATATACTTCAGTGCATATTGTTTACTGGAAAAGATTGTGATATACATAATGGATATGTCAATGAGTATGTATTTTTGTGTATTTTTCAGTTAATGAGAACTGGCAAGACACATTCTACTGAGAATTCCAGCCAAACTTATAAATGCTTCAGCCAAGTGTGCTCTACTGTTTTATCTAGGGTAGAGTACATTCTGCAACAAGTGTTGTTTACTCAGCTGTGGCCTCTTTTTCTACCATTTACTTTATGTTCTGGCAAACAGTATTGACACTACTGGATATCAAAGTATGCAATTGATAATGTTGGACCACCTTCAAAGGAAAAAGGAAATGTGTCTGGCTGAATGGTAAAATGCAAGGGTTGTCAAGCCTGAGTCACCTTCTGGAAAATGACAGAGAACTGTAGAGAGTAAAGACTTACAGATGATTTGGATTTGTAGAAGTCTTCTAGCTTCCACAGAGGGCATCAAAAAAATCACTGCAGCCAGAGAGGATGAACCAAATATTTTATGGTAGGTGCCTAGAAGAAACTTGAGCAATATGATTTCAGAGCATGTGAAAATAAAGAAATTGTGAGTATGAAAGCAAGAAAGTATCTCCATAGACATTAGGCTACAGTCTCTTTAGGGTTTCATAACTGATTCAGCTGCTTCTTCCATTTAATTTGTATTGCTCTATATCCCAAATCTTTACATGCCTGGGTACTATGTGATCAGAGTCCACTGCAGTATGGGAACAATTAAAAAAATAAAAACAAACTATTATAATTAAAAGTATCCATTAGCAAATATCACCAAGACATATTTAAGTGATAAAACAATTTGCAGAAAAATAGGTACAGTATGGCCCCATGTTCTTCTAAAATTATGTGTTGGTTTTATTGTTATTTGTTGCTGTTATTTGCCATTGAGTCAGCTCCAATTCATGGTATGACAGAAGGAAACATTGCCTGGTCCTGTGCTATCTTCATGTCTGTTGGTATGTGTGAGCCCATAAAGTCATAGAGTCCTAGAACTGCATATAGCTATATCTATATTTACATCTGTATGTCATGAAGAAGTTTTGAAGGCTACATTCTAAACACTTGTTACTTCTAAGAAAGGAAGTGAAGTAGACAAGCAAAAAGGACTGTAACTTTTTTAGTCTATATGTTTGGTTAGTTGTTGTTAGGTGTCATTGAATAGGTTCTGACTCATGGCAACTCTATGTACAACAGAACAAAACACGGCCCAGTCCTGCACTATCCTCACAATGTTTTTTAAGCTTGAGTTCATGGTTGCAGCCACCACATCAATCCATCTTGTTGAGGGTGTTCCTCTTTTTCATTGACCCTCTACTTCAGCAAATATGATATCCTTCTCCAAGAACTGGTCCCTTCTGACAACATGACCAAATTACATGAGACAAAGTGCCATTCTAAGGAGAATTCTTCTAAGGAGCACTCTGGCGATACCTCTTTCAAGACAAATTTGTTTGTTCTTTGGCGGTCCATGGTATTTTCAGTATTCTTTACCATCACCATAATTCAAATGCATCTATTCTTCTGTGGTCTTCCTTATTTATTGTCTAGTTTTCATATGCATCTAAGGTGATTGAAAATCCCATGGCTTGGGTCAGGTGTACCTTCATCTTCAAAATATGAATTATTTACTTTTTATTCTACATATTTCTATATTTAAATACAAACTTATTATACAAATTCATACAATACAGATATACATTAAAGAAAACAAAAATCCTCACCACTAGACCAATAAGCAACATCATGGTAAATGGAGAAAAGATCAAAGTTATCAGGGATTTCTTTTTACTTGGATCCACAATCAACAGCCAAGGAAGAGCAGTAAAAAAAAAAAAAAAAAAATCAGATGAGATATTTGATTTGCACAAGGTTTTTTATAAAACAATCTGATGTTAGTTATTATTTTACCTTTGCCCTTGGAAGTAGCAGTCAAGAAATCAACAATGTATTGCACTGGGCAAATCTGCTGTAAAAGATGTCTTCAGTGTTAAGGAGCAAATATGTTACTTTGAAGACTAATGTGCACCTGATCCAAGACATGATGTTCTCAATCAACTCACAAGCATGCAAAATCTGGACAATAAATAAAGAAGACCAAAAAAAAAAAAAAAATCACGCCTTTTAAGTATGGAGTTGGAAAAAAATTGTATATACCATGGACTGTCAGAAGAATGAAAAAAATCTGTCTTGGAAAAAGAGGAAGACTCTTAATGAGATTAATAGATCCAGTGGCTGCAACAATGGTCTCAAGCATGGCGACAATTTGAAAATGTGCGGGACCATGTAGCATTTCATTCTATTACAGATAGGGCCGTGATGAGTCAGAACTGACTGGACAACACCTAGCAGCAAAAACAACAATCGCCTGTCATAATCTTAACTTTAGAACAAAAGTCAAAAGTAATATAATAAGAATAATTACCATATCATTTAATCTTCTCCCAAAACATTTAGAACATATGGAAAATGGTCTGTGTGTGAGAATATCAAGGATGTACCACTGTGCTTTGTAGTATGGACTTCAGCTTTTGCTTTCTGAAACCTGCCCTTTTGACTCAATTTCTGAAGATCAAGGGAATTCTTGTTTAAAAAATAATGTTTAAAGGGAAAAAAGAGGGTCTATTGACAAGATCTTTTCGTTTGATGGGGGGGAAAAAAAAAAACCCACAGGGTTTTGTGCTACAAAAGTAAGTAAAAGCCAGCTTTATTAATATATTGTCACATCTTTTATAGAGTTGTATTTGTTCTATCTATTATTAGTCGGTGAAAAAAATATTTCTCTGCTTGCTCCTAAGAAACAAAATGACTTTGTCCAAACTTGAGTTCAGATAAACATTTTAGTTTTGTCTCTTTTATTATTTCTTTCTTTTTTCCTTCGATCAAAAGGAAGCATGGGGAAAAACACAGTTTCTGAAATGCAATATGTGAACAGGAGCAATAACCAAATGTCAACAGCTGGAAAAGTATATTGTCTCTTCAACTGAGCATCATTACAAATGAAAATTCATTTATTTTAGGTCATAATGAAAATAACAGCAACTTGAGATTATCTTTCAATCAAAACAATAACATAAATTTTAAAGCCCCTGAAAATCAAAAGTTACTGCTTCCAAAAGGGTACTGTCACTGTGGAAAATAGTATGGTGGTTCCTCAAAAAGTTTAGCATTAAATGAGCACAAACTACTAAAATTTCAACTCACTGCTATCAAGTCTATTCTAACTCACAGCGGCACCCCCTGGGTTTTCGAGGTAGTAAATCTTTACAGAAGTAGATTGTTCCATCTTCCTTCCATGGAGCAGCTGGTGGGTTTGAATCTCCAATTTTCTGGTTAGCAGTCAAATGCCTTAGGCACTGCATCACCAGATGAGAAATCCCAATTATATATATATTATATGTACCCAGAAGAAATGAAAGCAGAAACAAAGAAACCTGTACACCAGTGTTCATTGTAGCACTCTTCACAGTAGTCAAAAAGTGAAAATAACCAAAATGCCCATCAGTAGATGAATGGATAAACAAAATGTCACACACACACACACACACAAACACACACAGTGGTACCTAAGGCACTTGACTGCTAACCAGAAGGTTGGCGGTTCAAAACCACCAGCTACTCCTTGGAAGGAAGGTTGGACAATCTACTTCCGTAGTGATACCACCTCAGAAACCAAAGGAGTGAGTTAGGTCTGACCCCACGGCACCTAACAACAACAACAACAACAGCAACATGAAGAGAAATGAAATCTTGATGCACGCCTCATGGGTGAACCTTGAAAATGTTATGTTGAGCAAAAATAAGTCAGTCACAAAAGGACTTATACAAAATAAGCAAATATATAACCCAAAAGAAGTTCATTGCCATAGAGTCAATTCTGACTCATAGTGAACCTATAGGACAGAGTAGAACTGCCCCATAGAGTTTCCAAGGTTATAATCTTTATGGAAGCAGACATCTTTCTGCCATGGAGTGGCTGATGGACTCAAACCACTGGCCTTTCAGTTAGCAGCTGACCACTTAATCTCTATAGCACCAGGGTTCCTCAAGCAAATATATAGAAACCAAGAGTTATTAGTGTTTATCAGGTGAAAAGGGGAGAAGGAAAGGAGAAACTTTTGCTTAGGTGGCATTCAGTTCATGCTGATAATGGTAAAATAATTTGGAAAAAGATAGAAAGAATGGTTGTAGAACTTAAAGAACATAATCAATGTCACTGAATTATTTATGTAGAAATTGAGGAGTGGGCATATGTTTTTGTTATGTATATTTTTTCACAATAAAATATGCTGTAAACAATTTTAAAAAATTATCATTTAATGCACTGTTTACTTTCTCAAACTTGATGATGGGCTTCCTACTTGCTGACACAATATTCAACTAGAATTTTTCAAAGCCTTAACCTTTTAAATTAATCATCATCATTACATCTCTTCAGTCCCTCCACTCATTGAAAAAAAAAAAAAACTATTAAATGATTAAGAATCATAATCAGGAAACCTGAAGCTGACCAACTGAAGATCTTAAAAATATTTGATTCAAAATCCTATTTCTTGATATGATTTCATTCTTCATATGTTTTATATATATGTTTGAAGATATTGTCTAATTAAGTTATACTGCTACCTATTAGCTGGATTAAGTCTCAGCTCCTCATATGTTAAATAGGGATAATAATAGTATCTCCTTCAAAGGAGAGTAGTAAGGATTAACACCGCTAAAGTGTTTAGAATAGCGCCTGGTAAGTAATAAGCATTTAATGAATGTTTTTATTGTATCACTGACAGAAACTCTCTGCCGAGAGTTTTCTCTCTTTACTAGTCAAGGTGCCCAATAGAAAACATTGGTCAAATCTGACTAGAATCTCAACCTTGACAAGAGGAAAAACTGACAGTCCACAGATTCCAGAACTACTTTACTAAAATAAGTTAGATGGATTGAGTGGCTCTAGTTAAGTATGCATTGCTTACATGGTACACTTCTTCAAATTCTGCATTATTTGAGGGGAAAAAAATTTCACAGAAAAAAACAACTTCATGTTGTTTTCACCTAACACTATATAACACTTTCCTTTTTAGACTTTTCAACACCATATTTTGAAGAGAATTTTAAAAATAAGAAATTTTCCATAGCAATATTTTTGTGTCTCATTTTTAATCACTGAAATATTTTATTAGGTTCATTGAAGGAAATCATGTCCCTCAGACAGGGATGCTGAGGGGGTTTCTCTCAGGTTCTCTGCCCATCTGTGGTTTTTCCATATTGTAACTTTATGTGATTGATTTCTGGAAAAGCTTACTTTGTTCTCTCCAAGTTCGCCTAAATCAGTGATTTGACTTTTCTGCTCATCAGGGCTCCACAAAAAAACAAACAAACAAACTGCATTTTGACAGATAATTACTCCCCTCTGAGCTCTGGTGGCATAGTGCCTAAGGCATTTGACTACCTACCAGAAGATTGGTGGTTCAAACCCACCAGCCACTCCATGGAAGGAAGACTGAGCAATCTACTTCCATAAGGATTTACGACCTTGGAAACCCAAAGGGAGTCGCTATGAGTCTGAATTGACTCAATGGCAGTGAGTCTGGTTTTTTTATATTACATTCTGAGCTATGGAAAGACAGGGAGACTATGTGGAGGTCCAGAACCACTTACTGATAAAGAAAAATTGGAAATCAGAGTATTTGCACATTGTGGCATTTTTAAGATGACTCCTGCTTCATTGTTGATTTATTTGTTTGTTTTAAAGGATAATGTGATACTGGAAGCACTCTTTCTAAAGTTCATGTATCATAGGATAAATTGAAATATAAAATTCTCTCCAACTCATAAAATCATCAGTGGGGTAATTCATTAAATGGCTTGTTGGGATAATTGTATACACATATGGTAGAAGCTTTAAGAAACTGCATTGATAAAATATGCCATTTATGAAGACAAAAAATGAAAGGATGAAAGAACAAAATTGGGTGCCTTTATATCTGAGAAAAAAAGAGAAAACTTTTTTTAAAAATTTTATATTGGTGAGATTCAGGTTTGTTTTGATGAAAAATAATTATACTGAAGATTCTTAATTAAAAATTAATTATATAAGATTAACTTGTCTAAAATACATTAAGTAGCAAAGGAAGAAAACTGATAGAAAACAAAAGCTATCTATGCAAAATTATATATTTTGTTCTTTTATATTATAGTATCTGGCATCAGGTTTCATCAAAACTTCCTGAAAAATGAAACTTAAGATACAGCAAAAACTACTAATACTGTTTCAAAACCTTTTTAAAGTCTTGAATTAAAAGAAAAGGTAAATAGACTAGTCATCAAACAGTATTGGGAAAATTTGCTGTTGAAGAAAACTATGTTTTACTATCATCAACACACACATAAGAATAAACTCTTATGAATTAAAGATACAACTATAAATATTAAAACCTTGAAAAAGTAATATCTGGATAACATAACCCTTTTAAGTCCCAAAATCATTTCACCAAAACAAAACAAACAAAAAAATCAATAGATTTAACTACTAGAAAAAATTAAATTTCTAGAGCTCATAAAAAGTCAACATAAAAATACTGAAGGTCAAGCCAAATGGGAAAAAAGAGTTAGCATAAGTATGAAAATAGATTTATATGTTTTAATCTCTTATAAGTCAAAAAAGATTTCAAAAAAGTATTAAGCTAAAAGCATCAACTAATAACTTTTTAAAGTGAAACATAAAGCTTTCTATATATGTATATAGGTGTGTTTTGGTTGTCTAGTGCTGCTCTAACAGAAAATACCACAGTGGATGATTTTAACAAACAAGATTTATTCTCTGACAATGTAGTAGGCTACAAGTCTGAGTTTAAAGTGCCAACTCTAGGAGCTGGGTGAAGGCCCCTCAACCTTGGACTTCAGCTCTGCCTCCTGTTCCAAGCCCACTAGAGCTAGAATCTTTTTCTGACTCAGCTGCTGGGTGCTGAGGCTGACAAACCCAAGATCGTTGTGTAAGCAGGCCCAATCCCAAGATTAGCAAGGAACAAAGTAGGCCACTAGTTCAAGTACAGAAAAAGTCACAAGATCAGCAGGCAATATGGCAGGCCACTGATGACTCAGACAAATGCAGGATCCAGATGTGCCAAGAAACTCAAGACCTTTCTCAAAGCATCTCCTTACATACTGGAAGCAGCCCACATCCTGACAGCAACTAATCAGCTGCTCACAGCAGATCCACCATGGAGTTGATTATACCACCTTCAATCTCATCATGGGAATAACTGCATTCAGGTGCCTAGCCACTCAAAACCATGGCCCAGCAAATTTGACACACAACTTTAATTACCACAGTATGTAAATTTATACACATATATGTGTGTATGCATTTTAAATACTCAAACATGTAATAAAATGAAAATTAAAATGAGAAGTTAGCATTTTTCAAAAATAAAAGTATTAGTGATAATTACTTTTTAAAATAGTATTAAATGTTGATGCAAGGGTGGTGTGATTGTTAACCTAACATAATATAATGATAGCATAAGTTTCCAAGGCCTTACAGGAAAGTGTTCATCAGTTGTATTAAGTCTTCAAAATTCCCAGAATTTATGACTGAAAAGTTTTCCCTATAGATATCTATCCTCAAATAAAGAAGCAAAGAACAATATATGTACTGAGATTTTTATTATTTAATTTTTTTAAAAAAATGAAGAACATAGGTATTTATTATTATAGAAATGGCTAAATAAAATTGAAAAAAAAACACTCATACTATGAAATATTATACAACCACTAAGTAATGCTGCCAGAAAATTTTCAATGAAGTGGAAAAATGCTCATTATATATTATGTAGAAAAGAGAATGGCACAATATATTGTGTATTTTTATATGTAATAACATAATACTTTTTCAAAATAGAACTTTCTGAATTATACCTCTCCACTATCAAACTATAAACTATTGGCAAAACTCACACACACACACAGACACACACACACTTTTCTCAGTCCTTCTCATAGTGCAATAGGGTCTAGGGCATTTTCCACGCTCAGAAACTGCTTTTAATCCCTTGAATGAACTAGAGAACTAATACATGTAAAAAGTACATGACAGTCTATGATAAAAATAAATTTATCAAGGATTCAACTGTTGTGTGATTCTGGACTTTTTTCTTCTTTCAAGATTATTGCAGTAAATGTGCATTACATAACATATTGAAAAATACTCCAAGTTAGAGTTCCAGTAAGATAGAGGAATAGGCAGAAAGACTACAGACCCTCTTCAACAAAGAAAAGGGGACCCAGTTAACGCAGAAACAAAAGATAATCCTGGGCCCCTGAGCCTTGAAGGAAAGGATATAGAAATGGACTAAACCCCAACTAGCAGAAGAATTTGCATGAAAGCACCAAAAAAGGAGACATACCGAGCTGCGATCTGGAAGTGATCCTGACATCACAGACAGCTTGGATATTGCCAGTTGGTGGTAGGACCTAAGAATTAGCCTAAAAGTCAGCCCTGCTAGCCAGGGACTGCACAGAGGGCTGCTCTGGTGGCTGGTGAATAAAAGAGGAAGTAGCCAAGAGGAAGGGGAGCTGAGCTGTGGACTTTTGCCTCTCTGGAGGATGCAGCCATTTTGAATGTTTACAAGCAGATTGACCATTTTGGATATTTAAAGCAACAGTGTTCTCCCAGATTCCAGGGACTTAAGAACAGGCTCCACTTGCCGGAAACCCCAAGGTCATTCTGGATGCAGACAACTGGAAAGGTTAGATATTCCCCTTATTATTCTTGTATCCCACACACTCTTGGTGAATGGAGGTGCAGCCATCCCTCACTCTTCCCCACCTTCTGGGACAGCAGGAATACCCATCCCAGTCTGTGTGCTCAGACGAAGCCGGGGTGCCCTGCCCTGCCCCATTTTATTTTTCTTTTTTCTGTTTTTCTGTTTGTTTGTTATTGCCTGTTTTAAAACTACTATTACTGTTATTATTATAATTATTGTCCGTTTTACTAATATTCTTTATTCTTCCCCTCCCAGGTTCTAGTTTTCAGCTTTTTTTCTTTTCCCAATTCCTGGTTGCATTTTTTTTTTTTTTTTCCTTCTCATGGATAACCCCATTCTTTGTTTTACCTTTTGATTTTTTTCCATTTTTTTCTTCATTATTCTCCTTCTCTACAATATTTTCTTATTGCCCTCTCCTAGATATTGCAAGGTTTTTTGTTTTGTTTTGTTTCTCTTTCCCTATTTTCTTTTCTTGGTTACTGTTCCTGTATGATTACATAGTGTGTTTTTTGTCCATTTGTTTTTCCTTTTTTGATGGTTATTCAATTGTTATTTTTGTCTAACTGAGT
>NW_006921668.1:1870505-1872672 GCF_000298275.1 Orycteropus afer afer | reverse complement strand
AAAACCTTAGAAGAATTTTGGAAGAAAATACAAGAACAAATGACAAAATAAATGAAAAATTAGAAATGATTCTAAATCTACAGATAGAAATCCAAAAGATTAATACTAAATTGTCAGAATTAGATAACATTGCAAGGACAAAGGAGTAGAATCGATGCAATGGAAGACAGAATTAATGAGATTGAAGACAAATACCTGAATATTTCTTGGAAAGGCATCAATCAGAAAAAAAATCAAAATAAAATGAAAAAAGCCTAAAGTTCATGTGGGATACCATCAAAAGGAATAACCTACATGTCATTGGAATTCCAGAACAGGAAGAGAAAAATAAAACCACTGAGAAAATTGTCTAAGATTTATTGGAAGAGAACTTCCCTGATATGCTGAAAGATGAGAATATATCCATTCAGGAAGTTCAATGAACCTCAAACAGGATAGACCCCAAAAGAAAATCACCAAGGCATATCATCAACACACTCATCAAAACCAAAGACAAAGACAAAATCCTGAAAGTAGCATGGGAAAAACAAAAAGTTACTTACAAAGGATAACCAGTAAAAATAAGCTCTGATTTCTCAGCAGAAACAATGCAAGCAAGAAGGCAATAGGATGGTATATATAAAACTCTGAAAGATAAAAATTTTCAACCAAGAATTATATACCTGGCAAAATTGTCCCTCAAATATGATGGTGTAATTAGGAGATTTCCAGATAAGCAGAAGCTAAGGAAATTTGTTAAAAGCAGACCAACCTTACAAGAGATACTAAAGGGAGTTCTTTGAACAGAGAACCAAAAATAGCAAACAACAACTGATCATTAATATATAAGATGACATGACCCAGAAACCACAGCTATGGAAATATCCAAATAAAATAAGTTTACAAGATTGTGAACAGGGAACTAGAGACATCAATTGGCAAGTGAGGACAACTACAAACCAAGAAGAGGGAAAATACTGTGTAGTTACAGAAGTTCTAAATGGTGAGAAAGTCAAGAGAGTTGCAAGATATAATGGACTGTTCTAAACTTGGGGAGAAAATTATAAATCAAAAGATAACCTCAAAGAAAAATGATAAACCTTCACATCACAATAAAAAAGAGGGCAAGCACAAATATTCAGCAAATACTAAAACAACAGCAACAAAGGAAATGATAACACAATTCATAAACATGATCAATAGACTTTAAGCCCAGCACATATTATGTTCCATATGTTCCATAGTATTATATGGAACAAAGAAACCAGGGAAACCATGAAAAAACACATAACAAAATTACAGCAACCAATACATACTTGTCAATAATTAGACTGAATGTTAATGGATCAAATGCACCACTCAACAGATGGAGAGTTGCAGATTGGATAAGAAAATAAAACTCATCAATATGCCGTCTACAAGAGATGTATCTTAGAAACAAAGACAAAAGTAGACTAAAAGTCAAAGATTGGAAAAAGATATATCAAGCAAATGACAACCATAAAATAGCAGGAGTGGCGATATTAATTTCTGATCAAATACACTTTAAGACAAAAACCACCACACAAGACAAGGAAGGACATTATATAATGATTAAAGGATCATTTGAACAAGAAGATATAACCATAATAAATATCTATGGACCCAATGAAAGAGCCCCAAAATACATACATCAGACTTTACATGAAGGCAAATAGATGACTCCACAGTCATAGTGGGAGATTAAAACACCACGTTCAATGAAAGATAGAACAACTGGAAAGAAACTCAACAAAGATGGAGAAGAGCTAAAAAAATACGATCCACCAAGTTGATCTTACAGACATCTAGAGAGCACTTCACCCAACTACAGCACATATATATTCTTTTCCAGTGCACATGGAATATTTTCCATGATAGACCATATGTTAGGCCATAAAACAAGCCTTAATGAATTTAAAAATATTGAAATACTGCAGAGCATCATCTCATATCAAAATGCTATCAAATTAGAAATCAACAATAGGAAGATCAATGGAAAAAGAGTAAACACATGGACACTGAACAACACTGGGTAAGAGAAGAAATAAAAATTGAAATTCAACAATTCCTTGAATCAAACAAGAGTGAAAACACTACATAACAAAATCTTCAGGACACAGCAAAAGCAATGATCAGAAGCCAAATTATAGCAATACATGCACACATC
>NW_006921668.1:1842882-1869999 GCF_000298275.1 Orycteropus afer afer | reverse complement strand
TTCAACCAAATCCTAGCCAATAGACTCCAACAACATATCAAGAAAATCATTCATTATGACCAAGTGGGGTTCATACCAGGTATGCAAGGATAGTTCAACATCAGAAAAAAAAATCAATGTCATCCACCACATAAATAAAATAAAAGAAGAACCACATGATCATATCAATTGATCCAGAAAAGGCATTTGATGAAATCCAATACCCATCCCTGATCAAAACTCTCAGCAAAATAAGAATAGAAGGGACATTCCTCAAGATAATAAAGGGCATCTATACAAAGCCAACAGCCAACATTATACTCAATGCAAAGAGACTGAAATGATTCCTCTTGAGAACAGGAGCCAGACAAGGATGCTCTCTATCATCACTTCTATTCAACATTGTACTGGAGGCTGTAGCCAGGGCAATAAGACCAGAAAGGGAAAACAAAGGCATCCAAATTGGTAAGGAAGAAGTAAAACTATTGCTATTTGCTGATGATATGATCCTATATCTAGAAAATCCAAGAGAATCAGTCAAAAATCTACTGGAACTAATTGAAAGATTAGCATCATGGCAGGATACAAGATCAGCTACCAAAAATCAGTTAGACTCCTCTACACGAGGAAAGAGATTGCTGAAAAAGAAATAAGGAAATCAATACCATTCTCAATAGCTACCTAAAAAATAAAATGCTTGGGAATAAATCTTACCAGGGACACAAAACACCTCTACAAAGAAAACTATAAAAAATACTTCAAGAAACCCTAAGAGATCTACATATATGGAAGAACATCCCATGCTGGTGGATAGGAAGATTGAACATTGTGAAAATGTCAATTCTACCCAAGGCAATCTATACATTCAATGCAATCCCAATCCAGATCCCATCAACATTTTTTAAGGATATGGCAAACCTATAACTAACTTTATATGGAAAGGAAAGAGACCACGTATAATAAAAAAAAACTATTGAAGAAGAACAAAGTAGGAGGTCTCACACTGCAGGATCTCAAAACCTACTATACAGCCACAGTAGTCAAAACTGCCTGGTATTGGTACAATGACAGTCAAATGAACCAATGTAATAGAATTGAGAACCTAGAAACAAATCCATCGACCCATGGTCAGCTGATCTTTGACAAAGGGCCAAAATCCATTAAATGGGGAAGAGAATGTTCATTTAATAAATGGTGCTGGCAAAACTGGAGATCCATTTGCAGAAAAATGAAACAAGATCTGTACCTCACACCATACACAAAAACAAACTCCAGATGGATCAAAGACTTAAATTTGAAACCTAAAACTATAAAGTTCCTCAAGGATAAGCTAGGTGAAAATTTAGGAGCCCTAATATATAGCATAAATAGACTAGCAAGCATAACCCAAAATACACAAAGAGCAGAAGATAAACTAGATGGTTGGGATCTTCTAAAAATTCAGTTTTTATGTGCTTCCAAAGACTTCTCCAAAAGAGTCAAAAGTGAACCTACAGATTGGGAAGAAATATTTGGCAAAGACATATCTGACAAGGGACTTACCTCTAGAATTTATAGAAAACTCCAAACCCTCAATAACAAAAAGAAAAAAATAATCCAATTAACAATGGACAGAAGACAAGAATAGACACTTCACCAAGGAGGATATTCAGGTAGCCTACAAACATATAAATAAAAGCTCACGATCATTAGACATTAGAGAGATGCAAATGAAAACAACAACAAGATACCATCTTGCTCCAGCACTAGCAGCAAAGTTCAACAAGACAGAAAATAACAAATGCTGGTGAGGAGGTGGAGAGATTGGGACTCTCATACACAGCTGGTGGGACTGTAAAATAGTACAACCACTATGGAAAGCAGTATGGGAATTCTTTAAAAAGTTGGAATTAGAAATACCATTTGACCCAGCCATTCCATTAGTAGGTATATATCCTAAAGAAGTGAGAGCTATGACAAGAACAGACATATGCACACCCATGTTCATTGCAGTGCTATTTACAATAGCCAAAAGATGGAAGCAACCTAGGTGTCCATCTACTGAGGAATGGATAACCAAAGTATGGTACATACACACAGTGGAATACTATGCAACCCTATAGAATAACCTAGAATCTGCAAACCACTACATAACGTGGATGAACTTGGGGACATTATGCTGAATGAAATAAGTCAATCACAGAAGGACAAATATTCTATTAGTCCATTATTGTAAAAGGCAAGGAAAGGTTTATCTGTGGAAGGAAATTTTCTTTGAGGAGAGGGTTTGGAACACTGTTAGGTAGGTAGAGCTATGTATTGATTTGGGTGAGGAGAAGGGCAATGTACCAAATGTGAGTGGTCAACATGGTGGCATTGAGGAAGAGTAATACATAGAGAGGTACATGGGAGGTACAGACAACAAAGATGAATCCTTTTCACATACAGTACTGTGTTGTCAGTGAAAGCAAATATGGTTATATGAGTGGGTGGATGGGCTGAGCTATTAGGTATGTCTATAAAGTGGGGAGTGTACCCAAGACCATGGATAGTGTTAGCAGACAATGGTCCTATGAGTGTTCTGTATGATTTGTAACAATTCCCGGGTGTATAGTAGAGCTGACAATGGACAAGTTTATTATAATCACTTCTTGGTCACAGCCAGCTACCCAGAGGGACCAAGTAGTTGAACTGATGGGCTTGGGACCATAGTCGCAGGAGACATCAAGTTCAATTGGCATAACATACTAAACAAAACATTGTTCCACCTCCTGCTTTGGCGAGTAGTGACTGGGATCTTAAAAGCTTGCAAGCTGCCATCTAGATGCAACGATGGGTCTCTCCTTGTCCAGAGCAAAGAAGAAAGAAGAATACCAATATCCATGGAAACAATTAGTACACCATGTGACCCACAGCCTATATGACTATGAGACCAGAAGAACTAGATGGTGCCCGGCTACCACTCAATGCCACCATGTTGACCACTCACATTTGGTACACTGCCCTTCTCCTCACCTAAATCAATACACTTGGAGGGGAATCTATGTAGGACATCCTGGATAGAGAGGGAGAACAATGTGAAACAAAACTCAAAATCATTTGGAAAAAAAGGGGGGAGGAACCCCTGAGACTATGGTCCCTAGCTACTCTTCAAGTGTGGATTTGAACCCACACCTGTGGCTTCCAGCTAAACAAAAGACAAGTATATGAGTTGAACATTTGTCTGAGGTAGATACACTCCTTGGAGAGAAAAATCATGGGAGGCAGCTCAGGGGGCAGGAGTGCATGGAGGGATGCACTCCTCCACACAGGGAAGAGGTAACTATCCAGAGGAAGTGGGAGGGGAGCTTTTGCATTAAGGTAAAGGGTAGGTAATGTCATGAAACAAAGTGTATGCTGTATGGAAAGTGAATTTGCTCTGTAAATTTTCACCCAAATCACAATTAGAAAAAAGAAAAAACTACTCCAAGTTGTATACCCAAATGAGCTGAAAATGTATGTCTACATGAAAACTGCACACAAATCTTTGTTGTTAGTTGTTAGGTACTATCGAGTTGATTGCAAATTATAGCAACCTTAGGTACAACAGAATGAAACACTGCCCATCCCTGAGCTATCCTCACAATCTTTGCTATGCTTCAGCCCATCATTGCAGCCACTGTGTTAATCCATCTAGTTGGGGGTCTTCCCCTTTTTCACTGACCTTCTGCTTTACCAAGGATGCTGTCTTTCTCCAGACACTTGCCTCTCCTGAAAACATGACTGAAGTACAAAAGACTAAGTCTGACCATTCTTGCCTTCTAAGGAGCATTCCGTCTGCAGTTCTTCCAGGACAGATTTGTTTGTTCTTCTGGAAGTCCACAGTATTTTCAGTATTCTTTGTCACAAATGTTTTATAGCAACTTTTTCCCAAAATTGGAAGTCCTTCAAGATGTCCTTCAATAGGTGTATATTCTTCCCACCCCACCCCCTGCATTGGGTTCACCCCCCACCCCCAAATTAAGAGCTCTGGTAGCATAGTGCCTAAGGCACTTGACTGCTAACCAGAAGCCTGGAGGTTCAAACCCATCAGCCACTCCTCAGAAGAAAGGTTGAGCAATCTACTTCTGTAGTGATACTGCCTCGGAAACCCAAGGAGAGGTGGCTATGAGTCGGGTCCGACTGGACAGCACTTAACAACAGCATATTGATAAATCATCGTTGTTGTGTTTAGCTGCACTTGAGCTGGCCCTCAGTATATGGTGACTACATGCACAACTGAACAAAGCTCTGTATGGTTTTGCTCCATCCCCACAATCTATGATGGATTGGACTACTAGGATCTGTAGAATTTCTTCAGCTGATTTTTCTCAGAAGTAGATCACCAGGCTTTTCTTTCCAGTCTGTCTTAGCCTGGAAACTCTGTTGAAACTTGGTCAGCATCATAGCAACATGCAAGCCTCCGCTGACAGAGAGGTGGTGACTGTGCATGAGGTGCATTGTTCTAAGTCAAACGTGTCTCCTGCAAAAAAGGCAAGAAATCTACCACTGATCTATTAGTCTCCTCTGTATCTAAACTCTAAGGAGCTATGATAGCAGTGCATAGGGTATCTGACTACTAACCAGAAGGTTGATGGTTCAAATTCACCAGCTACTCCATAGAAGCAAGACTTGGCAATCTATTTCAATCACCTCAGAAACCCAATATGCATCAGTATGAGTTGGAATCAACTCAATGGCAGTGGGTTTGGGGTTTTTTGGTAAATAAACCCTAATAAATCAGGAAAAAAAAATTCTCTGCCATCGAGTCAAATCCAGCTCATAGTGAACCCCATTGGGTTTCCAAGGCTGTAAATCTTCACAGAAGTGATCACCCCATCTTCCTTTCATTGAGCAGCTGGTGGGTTTAAACCTTCTGGTCAGCAGCCAAATGCCTTATCCACTATGCCACCAGAACTCCTTATAAACTCTAATATAAACTATATATTTTAGTTAATAACAATGTATCAATATTGGTTTATCAATTATAACAAATGCACCACACAAATGCAATATTTTAATAACAGGAGAAACTGTGCAGAAGACAAAAAATATATATAGAAACTCCTCATACTGCACAATTTCTCTGTGAACCTAAAACTTCTCTGAAAAACAAAATCATTTTTTAAAAAAATAAAGTGAAAACAGTAAAATCTTGGAAATATTCAGAACTGCAGTAGAAGATACAGTTGAGAAAATCTTGCAGAAAATAAATTTAAGAAATTACATAAACAGGTCAATTACCAACTGAAAAGATATATTACATAGCAGACTGCAAAAAATAAGAAAACAGAGCAAGCTTTGCTTTCTTTTCAAGGTGTAAACCTCGGAAACCCAAGGAGGGGTTGCTATGCTGATGTAGTACAAATTGATTTTTTAAAGTGGTTGGGCAATGAAAAAGAAAAAGGCCACGTGTTACCATTGTGCTTGGGTAACACCAACAGGCAAAAGATATGTATCTTCAGTCACAATCCTTTACATTATAGCTAAAAGAAACCTATCAAATAACTACAGATCAAGGGAGGCAAATTAACAAACACTGAGCGAAATAAATACGTTTATGATTGAATCCAGGATTCCCTGACTTACAAAACCACTGCCCACTCACAGAGAGGAACTTGAGTTCTACTAGAGGTAGTTTTGTGTGTTTGAAAAAGAGTTAATCAGGAGGCAAGAAAACCTAGTTTTCACATTCCTCTGCCACTCCTGTGTGATTTTTGCAAAGGACTCAGCATGAAGCCTTAGTTTATTCCTGGTAAATGGGAAAATAAAACCACCTACTGAAGTAGAGAACCCAAATCTCTTTAAAACATCCTCTAGCTAAGTTATGGATTTATTGCAACACCTGAATTTCTTAATAAGTTTCTTCTTAGACTAAAACATTCACGTCAAATATACAGAAACTGCCCTAAATACATCATTATTAAAAGCCTCCAATGAGATGAAATGATGTCTTCATAAGCCAATACATATTTCATGGATGGTAGTGTGTATTATTTTTGTACTCATATTAATTTAATGAGCACTTCTGTTTGGTACCGATTGTCTAATATATTTTTTATTTCCTATAGCTTGGGTCAGGTCCCTTAGTAACTGGCCTCTGGATGATTTCGCATGAAATACAGTTTTTTGTAGACGTCTAGGTAATGTGTGTTATTAAACAGTCTGTTTGTGAAGGAAAATTTCTAATCTGATATCTGTCAGATGATGTACCCTGGAGGGTTGCCATCTGGTCCATGCATTTTTAATAAATTCATGATTAGGATAGTAGAGTTCAGATCTATGGTGTTCTTTGTTTTATTTAATTGGGAGTTAAAATGAGTCACTATAAAACCAAATCACAAACTCTGTATGATTGGGAGGGATGTAGGATAAAGACACATAGTTTCACTTATGGGAACATGTTGCTGTAAATGACATGTACATCCAAATGCAAGTTCAAGGGAAAATCAACAAAAAGTGACAAACCTTTGTCTTTTTAACAATTTTGTTAATCATGAAATTTTCCAATATTGGAAATTTTGATTGAAAATCTTTGATTTAAACGTGTTAATACTCAAAATGAATTTAAAAAAAAAAAAAAAAAAAACCTAAGGAAAAGTTGGCAGGCTCAAAGTAATGTTTATATTCCTCTTAAGGAACTGTGTAGGAGCTCTGGTAGCATAGTGCCTAAGGCACTTGACTGCTAACCAGAAGGCTGGAGGTTCAAACCACCAGCCACTCCTCAGAAGGAAGATGGGCAATCCTACTTCTGTAGTGATACCGCCTCGAAAACCCAAGGAGGGGTTGCTATGAGTTGAGTCCAACTCAACAGCACATAAGAACAACACAACAACAAGGAACTGTGTGAAAGAATATTAAACCTTCTAATTAAATATGTCAAGTACCCTGTATACTAAATTAACTCTTTCAAATCACTGGATAAGTATTTCACTAAAGGGCAATTAAAAGACATCTCAACTGACCTTGAGAATTAATACTACTGACATTGATTCATTCCTATAGAGAAAACTAGTGGGAAATACAAAAATATACCTTTTTTTGGTCTTTTCATTTGCTTTCTGGGTAGAAATATCAATTTTACATTCACTTTTTCAATTTCTTCCTTTTCCAATAATATCTTTTGTTAACTTATTATAAAAAGACTTATATTAAGACCGGGGCCTGAGATAGGCAGGCCTTGGGCTTGGAGGCTGCTTTTCACTTGGGGGTGGCTCTTTATTAAGGCTGGGGCTTGAGGTAGGTGGGCCTAAGTCTTAGAGGTTGTTTTTCACTTGGGGGTGGCTCTATTTTAAGGCTGAGTCTTGAGGTAGGGGGGTGTGGGGCTCAGGGGCTGCTTTCACTTGGGGGCGGCTTTATTTTGAGGCCATTACCCAAGGTAGGCAGGTGCAAAAGGGTTAGGAACAACTAAGGGAGACAAACTTGTCTGTCAGTTTGTTACCCTGTGGTGGCTTACATGTAGCTGTGAGGCTGAAGGCTATGCCACCGATGTTGCAAAATGCCACCAATGGTGGACAGGTTTCAGCAGAGCTTCTGTGTTAAGACAGACTCAGAAGAAGGAAGAAGCCATCCACATCTCGAAGAATTGGCCAGTGGAAACCTTATGAATCAAAGTGAAACACTGTCTGATATATTACTGGAAAACTTTATGAACAGCCCCGAAACACTTTCCTATATAGTGCTGGAAGATGAGCGCATCAAGTCAGAAGGCATTCAGAATTTGACTGGGGAAGAGTTGACTCCTCAGAGCAGAGATGACCTTAATGATATGGGTAGAGTAAAGTTTTCAGAAACTCCATTGGCTGATGTGGCACAACTCAAAATAAGTAGAAACAGATGCAAATATCCATTAAAAATTGGAACATGGAATGGACAAATTATGAATCTAGGAAAATTGGAAGTTGTCAAAAATGAAATGGAACACATAAAGATTGATGTCCCAGGCATTAGTGAGCTGAAATGCTCTGTTTGTTAAACAGAAAAACATTTTGAATCAGACGACCATATGATCTACTATGCCAGCAACGACAAGTAGAAGAGGAATGCTGTGGCGTTCATCGTCACAAAGAGTGTTTCAAGATGTGTCCTGAAGTACATCACTGTCAGTGATAGGATAATATCTATACACCTACAAGGAAGGCCATTTAATATTACTGCTATTCAAATCTATGCACCAATTACCAAAGCCAGAGATGAGAAAATTGAAGATTTCTACCAACTTCTGTAGTCTGAAATGGACTGAACATACAATCAAGATGTGTTGATTATCACTGGAGACTGGAATGCAAAAGTTGGAAACAAAGAAGAGGTACCAGTAGTTGGAAAATATGGCCTTGATGATAGAAAAAAATGCAGGAGATCACATGATAGAATTTTGCAAGACCAACAACTTATTCATTGCAAATGCCTTTTTCAACCACATAAGTGACAACTATACAAGTGGATTTTGCCAGATGGAATACACAGGAATCAGATTGACTACATCTGCGGCAAAAGGTGATGGAGAAGTTAAATATCTTGGCCAAAACAAGGTCAGGAGCTGATTGTGGAACAGACCATCAATTGCTTATATGCACGTTCAAGTTGAAGTTTAAGACAATTAAAACAAGTCCATGAGAGCCAAAATATGACCTTGATAATATCCCTCTTGAATTTAGAGACCATTTAAAGAAGAGATTTGATGCATTGAACACCAGAGATCAAAAACCAGAGGAATTGGGGGATGACATCAAGATCATCATCCATGAAGAAAGCAAGAGGTCATTAAAAAGATGAGAAAGGAAGAAAAGACCAAAATGGATGTCAAAAGAGACTCTGAAAATTGCCCTTGAGTGGAGAGTAGCTAAAGCAAATGGAAGAAATGACAAGATAAAAGAGTTGAACAGGAGATTTCAAAGACCAGCTTGAGCAGACAAAGCCAATTACAATAATGAAATGTACAAAGACCTGGAATTAGCAAACCAAAAGCTCATTTCTTGAGCTGAAAAACTGAGGAAAAAAATTAGCTTCAAGTTTCAATATTGAAAGATTCTATGGGCAAAATATTGATCAATGCAGGAAATATCAAAAGAAGATGGAAGGAATACACATAGTCACTTTACAAAAAAGAACTGGTCGATACTCATCCATTTCAGGAGGTGGCATGTGATCAAGAACCAATAGTATTGAAGGAAGAATTTGAGGCTGCACTGGAAGAATTGGTGAAGAACAAGGCTCCAGGAATTGATGAAATACCCATTGAGATGTTTTTCAACAAACAGATGCTGTGCTGGAGGCACACTCACTCAACTATGCCAAGAGATTTGGAAGACAGCTACCTAGCCAACTGACTGGAAGAGATCCATATTATTACCCATTCCAAAGAAAGGTGATCCTACAGAATATGGAAATTATTGAACAATATCATTAAAATCACATACATGTAAAATCTTACTGAAGATAATTCAAAAACAGTTGCATCCGTATATTGACAAGAGAGGTTCCAGAAGTGCAAGGTGGATTCAGAAGAGGGTGTGGAACAAGGGATGGATATAATTGCTAGTGTCAGATGGATCTTGGCTGAAAGCAAAGAATACCAGAAAGATGTTTACTTATGTTTTATTGGCTATGCAAAAGCATTTGATTGTGAGGATCATAACAAATTGTGGATAACATTGAGTAAAATGAGAAATCCAGAACAATTGATTATATTCATGAGGAACCTGTACATAGAAAAAGAGACTGTCATTTGAACAGAACAAGGGGATACTGCATGTTTCAAAATCAAGAAGGGAGTGTATCAAGGTTGTATCCTTTCACCATATTTATTCAATTTGTATGCGAAGCAAATAATCCAAGAAGCTAGATTTATATGAAGAAGAATTGGCATCAGGATTGGAGGAAGGCTAATTAACAACTTGTGATACGCATATGACACAACTTTGCTTGCTGGAAGTGAGGATGACTTGAAGCACTTACTGATGAATATTAAAGACTACAGTATGCAGTAAGGATTAAACCTCAATGTAAAGAAAACAAAACTCCTCACACCTGGTCCAATAAACAGCTTCGTGGTGGATGGAGAAAAGATTGAAGGTCAAGGATTTCATATTATTTGGTTCTACAATCAACACCAATAGAAACAGCAGTAAAGACATCAGATGACATTTTGCACTGGGCAAATCTGCTGCAAAAGACCTCTTTTAAGTGATGAAAAGCAAAGATGTCTCCTTGAAGACAAAGGTATGCCTAACCCAAGCCATAGTATTTTCAATCACCTCATATGTGTGTAAGAGCTGGACAATGAATAAGGAAGACCGAAGAAGAGTTGATGTTTTTGAGCTGTGGTGTTGGAAAAGAATGTTAAGAGGACCATGGTCTGCTAAAAGGACTAACAAATCTGTCCTGGAAGAAGTGCAGCTGGAATGCTCCTTGGAAGCAAGAATGGTCAGACTTCATTTCATCTACTTTGGTCATGTTGTCAGAAGGAACCATTCCCTGGAGAAGGATATCATGCTTGGTAAAGTGGAGGTTCAATGACAAAGGGGAAGGCCCTCACCAAACTGGATAAAGACAGTGGCTGCAACAATGGGCTCAGGTATAGCAAGGATCGTCAGGCTGGCACAAGACCGGGCAGTGTTTCATTCTGCTGTGCAGAGGGTTTCTATGAGTCAGAGATGACTCAATGGCACCTAACAACAACAATAACCAATAATATCTTTTGTTAACTCATAAAAAGCAGTAACAAATTTCACTTTATGTAAGTACACAATAAAATTTTTTTAATGATAAATTATGCATTCTAGAATCATTAATTGCATCGTAATTTAAGTTTATCAATTTGAAAATAATCATAATTTTAAAATTTTAAATATTATTTTTCAGTATACTTCAGCATGATTACAAAAGAAACACATTCTCATATCTTCATCAGGGAACACAGAATGAAGTTAAGGACAACACACAAGACATTTCTAAATCCATCCCTCAGAGAACATCATTGGTAACATGATGTATTGTCTTCTGTAGCTTTATAAATAAATTAAGTTACATAATTAAAGTTATAATTGCTTCTGCCAGGCTTTGTTATGTAATTATTAGGATCAATTAACATTAAATATCCCTCAATATGTCATTTTAAATGACCATATTATATGGCAACACATTGATATCCTTCATATACCTCTCTTTTATTTAAAAAAAAATAATTTTAATTTAATTTCAGTTCTTTAATGCTCCAAAACCAAAAACCAAACTCACTGCCATTGAGTCAATTCTGAGTCATAGCAAGCCCTATTGGATTTCTGAGGCAGTAAATCTTTATGGAAGTAGATTGCCCAGTCTTTCTTCTGTGGAGTGGGTGGTGGGTTTGAATTGCCAACCTTCTGGTTAGCAGTCAAATGCCTTAGGCAGTATGCCACCAGAGCTCCTATCTTTGATGCTACTATAACACAAATACCAGAAATGGATGGCTTCTACAAATATAAATTTATTCTGACAGTTCAGGAGGCCAGAAGTTCAAATTCAGAGTGCTTTAGTGACTGGTGGAGGCCCTTCAAACTTGGACTACAGCTCAGCTTTCCAGGCCCACTGGAACAAGCTGAGGCTTCTCTTGAGCCACGCAGTTGCTGGTTGCTGAGGCTAACCAATCCAAGATAGGCAGGTGAAAAGGCAGATTGTTGGCTCACAGGCTGTGAGGTGAAGGGAACAATCTCAGGATTGCCAGGCAATGTGACAGACCACTGGTTCAAGTCCAAGAACTAGGGATGATGAATCATGAACTAAATGCAGGATCATCTCCATATATACTAGGAGCAGGTCATACTCTGAAGGCAATCCCACTTCGACTGATTAACTGCTCATGGTAGATTCCACCATGAAGGTGATTATACCACATCCATCCAATCTCATCATGGGGAATAACAACATCCAGTCATCAAGCCACTCAAAATCACAGCCCAGCCAAGTTGATACACAACCTTAACCTTAACACAACCTTAACATTAAAAGTCATGTAAAAGTTAATTGTAGTAAGACCAAGACTAGAGGTTTGCCTCAATTGACACTGACTCACATTTGGAAAGACAATCTTCTAATCCCTTGGCCACAGTGCCTCAGGTCTGTCAAAGCAGAGCACATTCTTGGTTTGGGATAGGAAAGATGAGATGTTCAGAGTCTATACAATGGGGAATATTGCCAAGATGCCATTTTTTCCTCTCTACTTTCTTTAGGTATATATATTTTTTTCTTTTTTTTAATGTGCAGAGTATAACCAATGTATTAGAGATTCTGGCTGAATTATCCTGGGCTTAAGATTTGGTCTCACTTAAAGGCAATTCACTATAGCAGAAGGCAGCATGATAAAAACTGATTTGAACAGGATTCCTATACAAAATGGTGTGATAACAAAGCTGACAACAGTGCAGTGAATTACTTAATATGGCCCTTCTAAGCTTAGTCCTTTATTGTAAATCCTAGCCTCTAGTTGTGTTTGTGGTCCCATTTTGGAGTGAGTTGCCATTATATTAATGAGTGAGAATTAGGGTGGGGTGCATCTTGAATCGATACCTTACTAGAAGGTGTGACTCAAGTCACCACCCTAACCCCAGTCACCAACCTTCACACTTTTGTACCACCTTGCTCAAGTAAGGAGACTTCCCTTCAGGGCATAGTCTGCATATATATAAATGCTTTGGCAAGGTTTGCTCTCTTGCTCTTGGTTCTACATCTGGCTCATCATCGTCTGACATCCTGTTCTTGGGACTTGAGCCAGAAGCCTATCATTTGACCTCATTCACCAACTTCCCCAGACTTGTACCTGTCCTCTGACCTGCCAATGTGGGACCATCAGCCCCTATGAAGGAGAATAAAGATAGTGGGAGGAGTAGTTGTTAGAGAGGATGAAGTGGCACAGTAGTTTGGAAAAGTTGAACATGTCGGACATATTTAACCTCTACCTCATAGGAACTTGATCTTTCTAAAATTATTTATGGACTAATTAATAAATCTGTGGCAAAAGCCCAGTGAACTTTCAATTCTAATATACTGATATTTAAACAGAAGTATTCAAAAGCATTTGCCAACTATATGTCAGTTTATAGTACTGTGGTGGCTTATGAGTTGCTATGATGCTGAAAGCTATGACACCAGCCAGCAGAGTCACCCATGGTGGACAGGTTTCAGCAGCACTTCCAGACTAAGATAGATTAGGAATAAAGGCCTAAAGATATACTTCCAAAAATCAGTCAATGCAACCTTTATGGATCACAGCAGAATATTGTCCAATAGAGTGCTAGAAAATAAGCCCCCTAGGTTGGAAAGCACCACATAACAGCCACAACAATGGACTCAAGCAAATCAAAGATCCGAAAGATGGCACAGCACCAAGAAGTGTTTTGTTCTGGTTGCAATAAGTCAGGGCTGACTGATGGCAACTAACAATAACAAAAACGTTTAAAAACATAAAGATAAATTACACTGATTGAAGCAAAATTGCAGTCAGCAAATGTTTTCAGTGGGAACTCACCTATTTGTTGAACTTTCATATCCGATGACTCTAAGTGGAGGTTTTCCATTCTTGGTAGAATGAATATGACCCATATTCATACATGTTTGCTTCTCTCCTTGAGCAAAGAAAGCTAATAGGTTATGTCATGTGTTTTAATTCCAGTCAATTAGAACATTGTCATAAAAGAATTCTGAGTTGACAATAAGTAATATCAAGGGAAATGATCATTTGGCTATGTCTTCCATATGTCCACAAGAAGGAAGCATTAATCAAACACTTGCCACATCTCTGTGTCATCATCAATATTCAAAAAACAGCATGACTGAAATGGTGCTGACGGGCACAGAAAGAATGGAGGCTAGTTCGTTTCCATGTAGTGTGGGTCCAGAAGGCTTACTTAACTTTAACTCTCATCTCTCTTTATATTGAGGGATACCTTATAGAAAAAGAGAAGCCATCTTGAAACCTTCTCCTCATCATCATGAAGATTAATTTTTAAACTCCTTTAAAAGAAATAAAATTTCTAACTTAACTTTCCAGTTATTTCCCTTTGTAGATTCTTATCATAACTGTCCTCCAATATTTCAATTCTGATACATTTGAAAAGGCTTTATTCATTCTCATCACTTCATAGTAAGTTTAACTGACATGAACAATCACTATAAATGTAACAACATCAATTAACAATTTCCATTTGTTAGAAGCACTGATGATTGCAATCATAAAGTACTAACTACTAATATCTTTTAAGTGAAATAAAAATATAACTCAAAAATAAGAGCCACATGCCTCAAGAAAACTAATTTATAAATGGAATGCAAATATAAACCTGAAATAACTTTCACATCTCTCAAGCAAAAGTAATTTATTTTTCAAAAACATATAATTTACTAACAGCCCCTATAATCACAGCAATTCTCACAATAACACAGAGCTATTTAGGTCTTGATTTTAGCATTCACATACCCTAAAAGAAAAAGAGTGAAAAAAAAAATGTGTTTTATTCTTTAGCAGATCTTCATATTCAACCCATGTATCATTTTTGAAGTAAAATCAATCCATAAATTAGCATTTATAGCTTACATGCTACAATTTTCAAGACACATGTCAGACCTGTGGAAAAAAATAACTCATTAGGATGTCTGAGTTCTGTCACGAAATAGCTCACACCTGGTAGCATGCTTACCTCCGAAGTGAGTTTTAGAAGCATATTGCAAAGATACCAGAATTACTGTTGTTCATAAGAAAGCTGTGAGAAATTTCTCAAGGCTCCTTGCAGAAATGGCTGATTCTAGAACTGGGGAAGAAAACAGACAAAATTAGCCTGGAGCACCTTACCCTTGTAGTGCCAAAGGGTAAGGAAGTGCCCCATAAAAATCACAATGATGGGGATGTGTCAAAAGGAAATGGGGACAACTGAAAGTTCCCAATGGTGAAAGCTAGAACAATATGAGCAATAAAATAAAGAAGTATTAGACATTATACATTTATAATCCAGTGTCCAATAAATAGCTTGAAATTCATACAGATATAAATAAATAATGGAATAAATGAGTAAGTAAATAAATAAACAAGGAAGTAACAATAGACAAATCTCACTGTCAGAGCAATTCCAAATAATTTATGTGGATACTTCACCCTCAAAGAAGTGGAGCAATACTCACCATTCCCTAAGTTTGTGCTGCACATAGAAACTTCCTTCAAAAAGTACAATATGAGAAAGAGAGAACTAAAGAGTAACTTCACAGTGGACAACTCGACAAACATTGCCTCAGCCAGGAGATAAAAGCAAATATTAACAGTGATAAGTCAGCTTGGTATCATGTACCCCTGATAGGATGTGATGAGAATGGTTCTTTACCTCTGTGATCTTCCTCTCCAAAACCCATATCCTCAGTCTAATTATGGGAAATACATAAGACAAATCCCAACTGAGGCACATTCTACAAAATACCTGTCAAATTGTCAAGATCATCAAAAACAAGGAAAAGCTGAAAAACCAAACAGCCAAGAGGAGACTAAGAAGACATGAGGACTAAATGAAATGTGTATCCTGGATAAGAAAATAAACAAATATGAAGTGCTGGAGGAACAAGAGGACATTAAGTTTAAAAAAAAACTGATTTAAATATGGACTTGGGTTAATAGTCATATATCAAAACTGGTTCGTTAATTATAACAAATGTAGCTTATTAATGTAAGGTGTTAAAAGTAGAAGAAAAGTGTGTGGGGAATAAACAAATTCTTGATACTATTTTTGTAACTTTTCTGTAAATCTAAAACCATTCTAAGATTTAAACTTTATTTTTAAAATGCTATTTCCCACTTTTGATGGTCATTATCTGTATTTAATGTCAAGTTTCTGAGGGAGACACAGCAGGAGACACCCTCTAAGTTTTAATAATCAGTTGGTGAAAGAAAAGATGCCAAGGTTAAACATTTCCCAGTAAATGTGTTCCAGGAGGAGGAGAATGTATTCAAAGAGGTTCGGGATATTCAGATTTAGATTTAAAAAGTTTATCTACTACAGGTCTTCTAAAAGGTTTTAACAGAATAATATGCCTTTTGAATCTCTATGTGAAGGATTTTGTATTAAGCATTTCCCAGACTTTTAAAATTTCTCAGTAGGAAATTTTAGAAAAATCTGGAAGAACATAATAAAACTTCAGAAACCTCACCGAGTCACCTCTCTCTCAACTTCAGGAGCACAGGAAGAAGTCAGAAGGCTCAGATTCCAGGGTGCCCCAGAATTTCAGCTGCCCTAATTTAGCAGAGACAAAATGTGCTTCCTGATTGTCCTTCTAGAAAATAATCTTTTTTAGGGATAACTGTGTGCATCTTTATTATTTCCGTAGGAAGTGTCATTTTTTTTCAGAAGTCTCTGCTTATAGAAACCAAAACTAAGTTTTAGTCTACGTTTTTGTTTGTGTTTTTTTAAGTTAAATTTTGAGTTGTATTTCCCTTATACTCTTTCAGCATGAAGAAGGAAAAGATTGGGTGAGAACCTCATTGCCTGTAAGTAATGGAGATTAATGCCCAAGTGACAAAAGTCCCTATAGAGGTGAAGTGGGAGTGTAGTTGAAATATAGATGGAAGTAATATTCATGCTCCCACCCCTCAATCTTAACTCAGCCCATTTAGCGTAGTGCCTAAGGCACTTGACTGCTAACCAGAAGACTGGTGGTTCAAACCCACCAGCCACTCCTTGGAAGGAAGGTTGGGCAACCTACTTCCGTAATGATAACACTTCAGAAACCCAAGGAGGGGTCATTATGAGGCTGGTCCGACTCGATGGCACATAACAACAACAACAATATACTGATATACACTTCTGACCTGAGCAGTAAACTGGTTTGGATTCTGCAACATTCATTGCCAAATGCAAAGCAAGTATATGCCCATATTTGCATGTTCTGTCTTGAATAAACAACAGATCCAATAATAGCAATAATTGTATTATGTTCCTAAAAATTTCATGAGCATATGAATGTCTGGTCACTAACTAGATGGGTTTGCTTCTTACAATGTTGCTGCAATTCTTGCATCAGCAACTGATAAGATTATACTTCTTGTTGGCTTGCAAAAGTAGGGTATACTTCAAATGGTAGAGGATGAGTCATCTATGAAGGGAGAGGTAATGTTTAATGCCATTGAACCAGAAAACAAACAGGACCTCAGAGCGGGAAAAAAAAAAACAGTAACAGGTCATCATCCTTACCCCCTTCTCATTAACCTGGAAGTTGCAGGATATAGACTTATATTAAAGTTTTCAAGACAGAGACCAAAAAAAAAAAAGCCAGTGAGGTAAGGAACATACCAAATGCTTAGTTTTCCCATGGGAATGGGCCATATCTAGCAATCTAGATCAAGGGTTACAAGCTATGGCCCACAGGTCAAATTTGGATTTTGCAAAGGCTTATTGGAACACAACCATGACCAGCCATTAACTACTGTCTATGAATGCCTTCACTGTACAATAGCAAAGATTGAATAGTTTCAACACAGACAGTATGGCTCACAAGTCTAAAATACTTACTGTCTGTCCTTTTACAGAAGAAGTTTGCCAAGCTCTGAACTAATGAACAATATGAAAACTGGATTATTTATATTTGGGATATTCTCTATAATTGTTTTCCTTTTAATTTCTGATTTTTTTGTGTAATGAATATACAAAAATATTCCACTATGTTTTAGCTAAGCTAGAACGAAACAAGAGCACGTTTCTTTCTCTAAACTTGGACCATGAAGTTAAAGAACCAACTGCACACCTGACAGCTATAAATGAGGATAGCAAACGATCCCCAAGGAATGGTGACAGCCTCCAAGAACAGCCCACACATCCACCACAAGGATCTCCTCCATTCTGTTCTCAGAAAGTAATGTTTCTTTATATATTCTGCCTGTGATTTTACTTAATAATTTATATTTCTCACTTACTTATAGAAAAAGTTAAGGAAAAGAACCTCAAAAGCCAAACTTATTGTGGCCTAGTAAATTCTGACTTATAGCAACCCTAAAGGACAGAGTAGAACCAATATGGTTTCCAAAGCTGTAATAGTCACTGAAGCAGACTACCACTTCTTTCTTCTGCAGAGAAGCTGGTGGGTTCAAACCAATGACTTTTTGGTTTGGAGCTGAGCATTTAACCACTCACTGTCATCAAGTCAATTCCAACTTATAGCGACCCCCATAGGGTGGCTAAGGCTGTAAATCTTTATGAACGCAGACTGCCTCATCTTTCTCCTGAGGAGCAGCTGATGTGTTCGAACCATGAACCTTTTGGATAGCAGCCAAATGCATTAACCACTGCACCACCAGGGATCCTTACATTAAAGAAGCTTACAGTAAAAAGGAGCAGTGGTTGTTCTGTGGTAGAATTCTCTCCTTTTCTGTGGGAGACTCAGGTTTGATTCCTGGCTAAAGTATCTCAAATGCAGCCACCATCTGTCTGTCAGTGGAAGCTTGTGTTGCTATGATCCTAAACAGGTGTCAGGGGCACTTCCAGATTGAAACAGACTGAGAAGAAGAAGCTGGCAATCTACTTTCAAATATCAGCCAATCAAAATCCTACAGATTATAAAGGTCTTATCTCATTGTAAGTAGCCCTGGTGGCACAACCGTTACACATTCATCTGCTAACAAAAAGGTCAGCGGTTCAAACTCAGCAGTTACTCCACAGGAGAAAAGTCCTGGCAATCTGTACCCATAAAGATTATAGCCTAAGAAACCCCATGAAGCAGTCTTCTTTATCCTATAGGATTGTTATGAGCAGAATAGACTCAATGGCACACAGCAACAACAATAGTGAAACAAGGGCTTTAAACCAGTTCAGTCAGATTCAATCATGGACCATGAAGTGACAGCAGAACGGATCTGAATTTTTAAGATATATTTGAACTAGAATACTAACTGGAATGGGAAAAATTATGCGTGAAAGCCCTGCTAGAAACTTAATCTCCCTCTTAGAAACAAGAGCAGTGTGTGTATTGCATAGCAATTAAATCTCTTAATTGGCTCAGTTGGAAACCAGGTGCCCAGCTCCAAGACGGCAGCAGATCCCAGGGCTTTGAATATGTGTTTTTCTTCACAGTCCCAGTAATAACCCAATGTTAAGCGTCAGCCTCCTGAAAGGGTTCACTACGCCTCTTCCAAATCTCCCGTACCAGGGATTCTACCCATTCTGGATAACTCAAATTGTAAAAATTTGGGTCTGCTCCCATTTCGTATTGTCAGTCATGACTGAACCAGTTCAAATCAGTTCAAAGCCCTGAATAAAACCCATCAGGATTTAAAGAGGACTGTAAAAGAGATGGAAATCACAGGGTAGCTTTTTACTTAGAATAACATTCCCTGTTGGCCACATATTTAGAACAAGATCTAAGACTAAATTAACCTAATGAGGATACTGCCTGGCAGATGGTAATTGTATTTACAACCCAAATTATAAATTACATCCCCAACCTCAATCAGGAAACTATGAACGGCCATCGTATCTGTTCAGTAGCATTAGCGCTTACTCTCTCATTCTTTCCACAAACATTTATTGAACACCTTCTTCAAACAAGGTCCCAGTTCCAGAGATCTTATTCAAGGGGGCATATTCACAGCAAAGGCTCTTCATAAGTTTTCCCTGTGCAGCCAGTGGGCTCCTCAGAGAAGAAGCAACTGTTGTATCTTGTAGTTAGTTCACTTACCTGTAAGTGCAAGTTTTCAAACATGTATAAGAAAAAAACTATTGACATAGAGCCAGCACTTCTATTTTGTCAATATTAAAGACCTGCTAAAAATATTTCATCCGAGTTCCCTGAATTAAAAAAAAAAAAAGAGTTTACAGAGTACAGAAAACAGAAGCAACAAAACAAAAGGGACATATTAGACACTTGATATAAGAAGTCATTTCCATTTCTTCAAGGGGAATGTAAGTAAGAAGAAAGACCTCAGTGTGTAAAGCAGAGGAAGTATGCATTGGCTAAAGAGACAGGGAAAGTTGGACAAGTTAATGGGAAAACAGTGAAGTAACTATGCAATCTACCTGGGGAAGCATTATTCAGAGAGTGTTTTAATGGTGTCTCCTAGAAAAGAGGGAAAAATGGACTCAGTAAGTGCAGATTTCTGCCAGTCAAAAAAACACCATTCCTTCAATGAGTCTTAATAAGAGCACCTTTACTGTTATAGCCAAGCGAATTAGTCCCCACGTGATCATTTTCTTCAGAGCCTTGCTTATTCATCCTGGAGGTAGCTTGGACTTGGGTGCCTGGCAGTCACCCTCAGAGAGTGAGGAGACTTACCATGCTTCAGAACGCACAAGCACCTTGATTGAAAAACAAGCGCAAACTAGAAAACTTTCAATTATCATTTAAGACTTTTTAAAGGAAATATTTATATTTTCTTTCAAAAATAGCTGGTGAAACTAGCATGTAATTAACATAAAAGCCCTTTGCTCTAGCAGCAGAACCATTGGATGTGCCACGTTATGATTATCAAATGTATTTTGCTTTGCCAAGAAGGAGAAACAGGAAGAGTTTGTGAAGGAAAGAGAAGAGCTGGTGTGTTCCCTTGAGTCTCTACAGAGGCTGAGGGAGAGCCAAAGTGGATATTCTGGCTGAAGTGAATTGCTTTTGAAAGGAAACAAAAGTGAGGAGTGAAAGTGACTGAATCATACAGGCTGATTATTTGTTTAGATAAAAGGAAAAAACTACAAGTAGATTGCATTTTTCCACTCTTGCTATAATTCAAACCTAGCTTTCCAGTCAAAGCTTTCTAGTCTGCACTTGATCTGCAGAACCAAATACATTTAAAGTTAAGTGGTTAGCTTAATATAAAATTAGTCACTGTGTAATTACCAAAAAAGACATGTTTCTAACTGTTAAGGAAACTACAGATCTCTTTAAAACTCCCTGCATGCTGAGGAAATGTTTATATCCTCTAGGGTATCATTTTTTCAAATGGCTTTCAGGCTTGCTAGATTTTTGTAGAGGTTTTCATAAACAAAGCAAGGTTCCAAATAGTTTTGTGAAATTCTATAATTTGCTAGAAGATATATTTCTGATTCATTCCTTTTTATTTTTCTGCCTCCAAATTACATTTTCATCCACACTGTCACTTTGCAGTTTTTCCCCAAAGCAAGTGACAAGTGAACCATTTGTTTACTAAATATTTATTGAATAGCTTGTAGTCAATAGAATGCCTGACAAATATGTATTGTTGCTGTTGTTGCTACGTGCTGTCAAGTCATTTCCAACTCATAGCAACCTTATGTACAATAGAACGAAACACTGCCTGGTCCCGTGGCAGCCTTACAATCCCTACCATACCTGAGCCCATCGCTGCAGCCACCATGTCAATGCATCTCGTCGAGGGCCTTCCCCTCTTTCGCTGACCCTCCACTTTACCAAGCATGATATCCTCCAGAGAGTGGTCCCTTCTGACAACATGACCAAAGTAGGTGAAATGATGTCTGGCCATTCTCGCTTCCAAGGAGCATTCTGCCTGGGTGTTGTTAATTCAGTTCAAACTCATAGTGACCTACCACATGTACAATTGAACAAAACATTGTCCTGTCCTGTACCATCCTCATAAGTGATGCTATGTTTGTGCACATTGTTGCAGCCATTGTGCCAATCCATCTCATTAAGGGTTACCCTTCTTGTCACTGAACCTTCTACTTTACCAAGCATGATGTGCTTCTCCAGGGACTGGTTCCTCCTGATAACATATCCAAAGTACAAGAGATGAACTCTCTCTTGTTTCTAAAGAGCATTCTGACTGTACTTCTTCCAAGACAGATTTGTTTCTTCTTCTTGTAGTACTAAATAGTTGATATTTAAAAAAAAAGAAAAAAAAATGTTGTTGAGTGCATCTACAGTGTCTACTCTAAGGCAACTAGGAGCTCTAATGGTGTAGTGCCTAAGGCATTTGACTGCTAACCAGAAGGCTGGCAGTTCAAACCCACTAGCCACTCCATGGAAGGAAGATTGGGCAATCTACTTCCATAGTGATACCACCTTGGAAACCCAAGGAGAGGTCACTATGAGTTGCTCGACAGCAGTTAGTTTGTTTTTTTTTTTTTTTTGCTAAGGACATTTTTTATCCCTTTGGGAATACTGGAACAGATATAAAAGACAAGAAAGAAAATCATCAGTCTGATACTTAATGTTTTATTCCTTCAACTAAAATGTATTGAGCACCTATGACACTATTTTTGCAAAAACAAGTAAAACAAACTTCCTGCCCTTGAGTTTCTCACAGTTTAGTGATGGAAACCAACACAGAGTACAATGTTTTCAATATAATTATTATGATAAAAGCAGGATCAGAGAGGGGGCATCTCACTCTAGTTGATGATTGAAGTCAGGCGAGTTTTCTGAAAAGATGAAAATGAAACTGTACCTTGAAGGATAAAAAGTTATCATGTAAGAAAGGATGTGTGATCAAGGAGACTTCTCAGGAACAGCCACGGAGCTGTGAGATTTGTTACCATTACATTTCAAGACTCCTACTCAACATGGATTATTAACTACAGATTCATCTAAAATGTGCTTTATTAGCACTTAATTTATAAATTGTCGTTGTTTTTGTTGTTATGTGCTGTCGAGTTAGACCCAACTCATAGCAACCCCTCCTTGGGTTTCCGAAGCAGTATCACTACAGAAGTAGATTGCCCATCTTCCTTCCAAGGAGTGGCTGGTGGGCTTGAACCATCAGCTTTCTGGTTAGCAGTCAAGTGCCTTAGGCACTATGCTACCAGAGCTCTCAATCATCTATAAATAGAACATTAAAATTCATTCATCTTCTTTAAATAAATTTGTATTGAGCCCAGGTAGTCCACATAGAGTTATCTGTTTTTTCTTCCTTCCCACATCTTTTTGACATAATTTACTCCTCCATCTTCACCCAATTTATTAAGCCATCAAGGCCAATATTTTTAATGAAAGCTCTGTTGCTATCTCAAACAAATTCTTTTGAGTACCCAGTATACTTTCTTTGTACTCCCCTGGTATAACTATTATATTTTGCCTTATATAAATATGTTCATAGAGGACTTTTATAAGGACAAGTGTTGTGTTTCATTTCTCTTTTTATCCTATGAAGTACTAGTAAAATGCTTTGTACCACCAACTTTTGTTGTATTGAGTTACTAAGATTCTTTGAATAATAAATCAGATACATATATGGTCAATATTATTCTTATTTCCAGGTCTATGTGTGTGTATGTGTAGGATAAACATTATGCTTACTTACAGCTAGCAAAGATCCTTATCAGGATACCTTCTTCTGAACATTGTTTCTGCAGGCATGCAGGGCTGTGAGCCAGGCCTTGAAACAGCCCCGAGAAAATTACATGGATGCCTGGACCCACAGCTCTACTTCCTGGAACGCAGGCATGCAGGAATGAGAGCACAAGGTCATGTAGGCCTGGCAGGGCATCCCTTTAGTAACTTCAACATAAAAACTGCCTGTAGCTTTAAGGCAGTGCAGTTTTCTCTCTCTCTCTCTCCTGTCTGTCCAGCCTGCTGCCCCTGGACTCACTGTAAGTCCCAGTAAATCCATATCATAGAGAATGGCTCTAGGTCATCTCTTTGATCTCTCAGCCCTTAGTGTAAGTGCTGCCCTGAACTCACTGGGAATCCCTCCCAACAGTATGGATATTTGCATATACAAATTCTTACATAAAAGTCTATTGACATAGACAAAAATAATAGACACCATCACCAGAATTATTGTTTATATTATTTTTCTCTATAGTCATTTATCTATATAATGAATTGAAGATCATGGAAAAATAAATCTTTGGAACCATGCTAGAAGGTTGTGCAGTGTAAGTATCATTATGGAATGTGACCTAGTGGAGATATGTTCTTTATTACTAGTTTGAGCAGAATACTATGGAAGGTAGAACTAAACAGTAGTTTATATTATTGAGGAACATATGTGTGGAGCACAGCTCTAAAGCTCTTCAAAATGGCTCCCAGATCCCATCTTGTTTGGTTGAGAGAGGGATTTAGTAACTTACTCCCCTACCCCTCCCCAAGGCCTGTGGGCCCCTTCTTAAAATAGTTACAGCCCATTAAACTGTTGACAGCAGCATCTTATCAGAGTATAGCACAAGTAGTGATCACAAGATACTGCCAAGGGTCCCTAACAGTCTGGGCCCAGAACCATCCTGTCTGGGAACAGATATGCAGCCCCCATTACCAGCTCCTCAAACTCAGGCATAAATATCCCTGGAAAGTGGGAGGGGGTTGGCAATTATTTGGACTCAGACCAGCCTGCCACCCCTGGACCACTCATCATCTGCAGACATATACAAGCTCCCTCCCTGCTCTTATATTCCAATCTCTCTGCTTCACTCTACTCTTATTTCCTTATAATAAATTTCTTATGTCTCTGACCACACCTGAGGTATGGTTTTCGGTCTCCTTGTACCTACTCAAGAGGTCTTAGCCTCCCTCGGTAATTCCCAAAACAACATAGTATGGGTAAAATTTGAGAACACCAAGTTATGTCTCTCCCCTTCACTTTGGGGAAAAAAAAAAAAAAAAGTTTATTAAAACTAACCATGCATTAATCATTGGTGCATAACAAATCTGCATAAGGCTATAAGTCTACAGCCCATAATTATGTTTCTTGACATAATTATTTTTGTAGTTGTTTTCCTAGTAATTAACTTCCCAGACTCTGAATGCCTTGAAAGTTGTGTTCAGTAACCAACCATAGCAAATCATAAATCACTCCCTGAACCTGTAAGAGAAGCAAAAGAGTAAAGTGCATGATGAAAACTGCAAAGGGAAGGTTTTTTGTGGCACACTTCCTCTAGCATTTTGATTTTTCAATCATGTGACCACACCAGAGGAAAAACTAAATTTAAAAAGATTAAAAATTTACTTAACTAGAACTCTAATTCTGGAAATGGCAGCATGAGGAGTTTGTGTAATTCCTTTCACAGAAAACAAATATAAAGTTAGACAAAATTACCACAAACGACTACTTCAGGACATTAGAAAACGACAACAACTTGAGAAGAGTTTACTTAGGAAATACTGCTATTGTATCAGGCAAGTTTTTAGGCCATGTTGCCTGGAAGGATTCCCATTCTTCTCTTCTCCTACCTTTAGCTTTGGCTGCAAAACCCAATGACTTCATTTTCCAGAGGCGGTTTTCTTATTTTATGGTGGTCAATAGAACAGCTAGAAAGTTAAGGGGAAATTTTCAAAGTGAGAGAGTCATAGAAGGGGTGAGATAATGAACTTTTCACATACCACAGGCTGATTCACCATCTACGCGTATGTGAGAGACCCCGGAGATCCCAACAAAATGTAAAAGCCTAAGGATACTTGTAAATTTGTTGAAACTTTGAATATGTTCTTAAAACCATAGTTAAGAAACTGTAGAATCCTTACTGGTTCAAGGTGTGTGGGTATAATCTCTTCTCAATTCCTTTATTAACCACTGAACTTATCCATGCCCATGGAAAACCCATACACAGCCAGGCTTAAAAATAGTTCTGACCAGAGAATCCCACAGCTACACGTTGTGGCTAATAAAGATATTGTAGTTTAAACCCAGAAAGTTAAATGCCTCCTAAAATGAAAAAGTCAATAAGTATCAAAGAACAAAGCAGAATCTAGAGTGAAGAAAATGTACTACACAACATCCAGTTTTCAAACAAAAATGATTAGACATTCAAGAAAATAAAAGTAAGACCCATACTTTAGAGAAAAAAAAAAAAAAAAGGTAAATAGAAACTGACTCCATGGTTGATTTCAATGCAGTTATAAATATGTTTAAATAAGGAAAGAAAAATATGCTACGATGAGTCCACAAATAAGGTATCTCAATGTAGAAAGAGAAACTATGAAAAGAAACAAATACAAATACTAGAGATATAAAAGTATAGTAACTGATTTTTTATTTAATTCTAATGCTCAACAGCAAGTTGGAAGTGGCAAAAGAAAAAAAAAATAATAAGTTAACTTGGACATAGACCAATCAAAATTATCCAATTAAAAAATTAGAAAGAAAAAGAGAAAATAAAAATTATCAGAGCCTTAAAGATCCATAAGTAAATATCAAATATCCCAACATAATGTGAATATCAGAAGAAAAGACAAAGAATATTACCCCTAAAAAAAATTAAAATTGAAGAAATACTGGTTGACAACATCATAGAATTGGTAAAAAAAAAAAAAAAAAAAAAAAATTCTATTCTAAAAAATTCAATGCTCTCAAATAGAAAACACACACACACTTAAAAACATCATATTCAAAGTGTTGAGAGCCAAGTATAGAAGCCAAATCTTGAAAGAAGCAGGAGAAAAACAATACATCATACACAGGGAAAGAACAGTATGGGCAACAATTGACTTTTCATCAGAAATAATGGAGCCTAAAGACATGGAACAGAAGGCTGGCAGTTCAAACCCACCAGCCACTCCTCGGAAGGACGGTTGGGCAATTCTACTTCCGTGGTGATACTGCCTCGGAGACCAAAGAAGGGGTGGCTACGAGTCGGGGCCGACTCGAGGGCATATAACAACAACAAAAAAGACATGGAAATAATATAATCAAAATGGCAAGAATAAACTGTCTACCACAATTCTTAAGGAGCTCTGGTGGCATAGTGGGTAAGATATTTGGCTGCAAAGCAGAAGGTCAGCGATTCAAAGCCACCAGCTGCTCCATGGAAGGATAATGAGGCAATCTAGTTCTGTAAAAATATATAGCCTTGGAAACACAATGGGGAATGCTATGAGTAGGAATTGACTCATTGGCTGTGATTGGTTTGGCTATCATGATTTTTATATACAGAAAAACTAGTTTTTCAAAAATTAAGACAAAATAAAGACATTTCGAGAATTCAAAATCAATGAGAGAATTATTTGCTACCAGACCTGTACAATGAAAAATACAGAAGTAACTATTTAAGACTAAAGAGAAATAATTCCAGATGATAAGTTGAACCTACAAGTAAAGGAAAAAAGTGTTTCTTTCAGTATTAATAGCTTCAGAAATGCTAACCATCTAAGTATATAAGAAAGATTCTATACATCATTTTATTTGTCTCTTTTCTTTTCTTTATCTCCTTAAAAGATATACCACTAATTAACACAAAAATGAAAACACTGTAATGTTCAGTTGTAACATATAGAGAGGAG
>NW_006921668.1:1830111-1842782 GCF_000298275.1 Orycteropus afer afer | reverse complement strand
ATTTATATTTATATTTATATTTATATGTTTCCACATACACACACAAAACAGGGGGAAGAAAATGGAGCTATACTACTGCAAACTACATTTTATCAGAAGAAAGTATTAACTTGCAGTAGTTATAAAAGATGTAGGGATGAGGAAATACAGTTTAAAAACAACAGAGAATAAAATGATATACTAGAAAGTATTTTTTAAAACAAAAGATAAAAGTGCAAAAGTAGAACAAAAAGTGATGAGATAACAATGACCGGAATAACTGGTAGGATGGAGTCTGGTAAGGCCCCAAATATTATGGTCCTAGGATATATTCTAGTCCTGGAATAAAGCTCACTCCCAGGGGCTGGCTCTTAGCCCAATAGTAAACAAGATGTACATGCTGTCCACTCAACCCAGGATGATGCACCCACATACTCTGTGGGGATGTATCCCTTGGAGTGATCCACCACGGAGCACCAGAGAGGTAACGTTCAGATGGAGGAAATGCAGGTCAAACAGGAGTGCATAACTATGCAGGCACAGGAGAGGGTTACTAGGCAGGGAGGGGAGGATACTGGGTTGGGGATGGGCATGGTAAATGGGGAGTGAAACTAAATGTACATGTAATGTTGAATGTAAAACAAACTCTTAAAATAATTTTAAAAAAAGTGATGAGATAAATAGAAAGCAAAAAGCAAAATTGTGGATCTAAATCTACCCATATCACTAATTACGTTAAGTGTGAATGGACTAATGATTCCACATAAAAGATAAAATTCTCTTTTTTCAATTTATCATTTTGTGCGAACCTTCCCCTTGTTATATATATTGCATATTTACCCAAATTAATATGTGTCTATCCTATTAAAGTAAATAAAGTTACTGCTTTAATCTCCTTTCCCCTCCCACTCCTCGTAACCATCAAAAAGTGTTTCTTTCTGTATGGAAACTTTTCCTTGACTTTTATAATAGTGAGTTAGTGATTTAATTAATTAGTAATTTAAAACATTCCCCAAAATAAATATGGGCTTCATAAAGGTTTACTGGTGAATTCAAACAAATATTTAAGAAAAAAATAACACCAAATCTCCACAAACTCTTTCAGAAAATAAAGGAAGAATATATTTAATTTTGTAAGATTAGTATTATCCAGATACTATGTCAAAGACACTAAAGGAAAACAAAACTGCAGACCAATACTTCTTATGAAATTTGAGATTGGCAAATACTAAGCTTGAACCATAAAGGAAAACAATATAATTTAAACTTCATCAATACTTTGCTGATCTAAGGATAGTTAAAAATGGAAAAGAAAGACACACATTGATAGAAAAAAATTTCAAAGCATGTATCTGACAAAGGACTTATATCCAGAACATATAGAGAACACTTATAATTGCATAAGAAGATAGTGAACTCAATAACAATGGACAGATGATTTAAACAGATACTACACACCCACACCAAAGGCATATGATATAAAAAAAAAAAAAAATGGAGCACATGAAAAGATGCTCAATATCACAGGTCATTAAGAAAATTCAGGGGTTCTGGTAAGATGGCAGAATAGGTAGAAAGACTGCACAGAACCTTTTCAACAAAGAAAAGGGAAACCAATTAACACAGATAGAGAAGATGATCCTGGACCCTTGATCCTTGAAGGGAAGGATATAGAAGTGTACTCAACTTCAACTAGCAGAAGAATTTGCATAAAAACACCAATAAAGGAGACATATGGAGCTGTGGTCTGGCAGTGATCCTCATGGCACTGACAGCTTGAATATTTCCATGTAGTGGTAAGACCTAAGAATTAACCTAAAAATCAGCCCTGCTAGGAAGGTACTGCAAAAAGGACTGCTCTGGTGGCTAGGGAATAAAAGAAGAAACAGCAAAGAGGAAGATGGGCTGATCTGTGGACTTCCCCCTGTCCAGAGGGCACAGCAATTTTGAATGTTTACAAGCGGCCTGACCATTTTGGATACTTGAAGCGATGGTGTTCTCTCAGATTCCAGGGACTTAAAAACAGGTTCCTCTTGCTGGGAACCCCAAGGACATTCCAGACCCAGATGACTGGAAAGGTTCTAGTTTTCAGCTTTTTTTTCTTTTCCCTGCTCCTGGTTGCAATTTTTTTTTTTTTTTTTTTTTTTTCCTTTCTCATGGTTAACCCCATTCCTTGTTTTTCTTTTGAGTTTTTCCCAATTTTCCTTCATTATTCTCCTACTCTACCTTTTTTCTCTTCTTGCCCTCTCCCCAGATATTGCAGGGATTTTTTTGTTTTGTTTTCTTCTTCTTCTTTTTCCATTTTCTTTTTCTTGGTTACTGTTCCTATGTGATTACATGATGTATTTTCTGTCCATTTGCTATTACTTTTTTCATGGTTATTCAATTGTTATTTTTTTCTAACTGAGTGGAAGAAAGCAATGTCCCCATACTACATAACTACACCCACACCTCCTGCAGCTTCACTTACTGAGCAAGAGCCACCACATCCTTCTCCACCAATGGCCAACAATAAACAACAACCAAGAAGAGCCTGACTCACCCTTGGCTGCTCTTCACAAACAGTTAACAGAAATAAATACACCAATGCCTTGATGTCTCAGAAACAGATCATCACAGTCCACACAAAGAAGCAGAATAAAGTGGTAGAAACAAGGGAGCAGGATAAGGACCTAGAACACATCCCTGAGGAAGACATAGCATTAGAACTCCTTGATAAGGAATTCAAAAAAATTATATTTAGGTATCTTCAAAGGATTGAGAGACAGACCAAGGAAAACACAGACAAAATCCTAGGAGAATTCTGAAAGAAAATAAACTAACAAAATGACAAAATAAATGAAAAATTAGAAATGATTCTAAATATACAGATAAAAATCCAGAAGATTAATACTAAATATTATGTCAGAAATACATAATATGTTGAAAGGACAAAGGAGTAGAATTGATGCAACGGAAGACAGAATTAATGAGATTGAAGACAAATACCTGAATACTTCTTTGGAAAGGGATCAATCAGAAAAAAGAGCAAAACAAAATGAAGAAAGCATAAGGTTCATGTGGGATGCCATCAAAAGGAATAACCTATGTGTCATTGAAACAGGAAGAGAAAAATAAAACCACTAAGAAAATTGTCCAAGATTTGTTGGAAGATGCTTGAGTAATCTCTCTCAGAAACATCAGCACAAGGCCGGCCTCCATGAGGTGGAGGTTAAAGATGTCCCAAATGTCCAAACTACCGTGCCGCTCCATCATTTCTGACATTAACTCCTCCTCCTCCCAGTAATCTCCCCCATCTTGTTGTTGTTGTTATGTGCTGTCGAGTTGGACCTAACTCATAGTGACTGCTCCTTGGGTTTCCAAGGCAGTATCACTACAGAAGTAGATTGCCCCATCTTCCTTCCAAGGAGTGGCTGGTGAGTTTGAACCACCAGCCTCCTGGTTAGCAGTCAAGTGCTTTAAGCACTATGCTACCAGAGCTTCTTCCCCATCTTGGTGTTCTGTATTTTGCCATAATGCCTCACAGAACTCACAGACACCCAAGAGATCATCTCACGTAGTGGTGGTGGAGGCTGGCAGGCTGGTGAGTCCCAGGTCCATGAGTGGGTCTGGAGGATCCTCCCAATTCTTAGGGTTTGATGAACCTTGTCAGCAGATCAGATGACAGCTGCTGTCCCAAATCCAGGGGTGAGATGAGGATGAGCCCAAACACAAAACCAGAGCAAGAGGAGGGTGAAACTTCACAGGAGATTTGTAGGTATAATTCAAGGAAGCTAAGGGTGGTGATTTGAATTATACCCTCCAGCAAGGCAGGACTCAAGATACATTCCACTTGTGTTGGTCCAACAGAAATAACCCAAGTGGATGGCTTTAACAATCAGCAGCTCAAGGCAAATCCCACCACAGACTCTACTGCCAGTCATTATAGGGAACGATTACTACCAGATGCCCAGCCAAGTTGATACCTGACCTTAACTACCACACGACCCCAAACAGACATGGATAACAGGATTTACAATACATCACAGAATGAAGGACAATGGCTAGAAGGGCCACATCAAGCAATTCATTGCATTGCACCCCATGGGTCTTCTAGCCAATATCCCTTTCATACTTGAACAATTAATTTCCCCCTCCCAACCATATTACGGGTCCCAAGGTCATCTACAATTAGTCTTTCAGTAAGGCAAAGACTCCTAGGGTGAGAATATTCAGATACAAGCCATTCAGGTCTGCTGTATTTGTCCATTTGATCCAAAAGTTTTTGTCATTATCATCCTTATAGTATCTGATAATATTTAACTGAGATAATATTATTCCCTTGTTCTGAATCTATCTTTAGGTATCAGCATAGTGTTGGACTTCCCCTGCTGCATAACCCATTTATTCATTCCTTTACCTTCAGCTATTATTTCTCCTTCCTTCCATTTGTCATTTATTTTTACCCAGAGTTCCCCACCTTGGGAGGGGACATCAGGTTCAGCTGTTGTGCCTATCCAGATTGCTGGTAGCAAGATCAGTCTAGCAAGTGCTTCCTCCTCAGTCTACTCCCATTCATGCTGGGTATGGTTACACAGGCACAAAACTAGTGGGCTATCTCGACCACTGGGCAGGATGGTAGTATTCACTCTCAGCCCTAGTTTGGCCAGATAAGGAGAAGGTACAATCCATCCCATAAGGCCCTTGGAAATTCTGGTATACAGGCTCAGAAGTTTAGAAAGAGTTTCTTGCTTAGGGATCACCCCAACCTTTGGCACCCGCAGCTGCATCCCAGGTCGAGGGACCACAGCTTCTGGCAGGAAGAAAGAAATGTTAGGTGATGTGGGGGAAATTGTACAGTGGCACCAGCATTCTGCCCCTTCCCTTCTTCCATAGATCCACCAGAAAAGCATAGGAATCTGTCGAGTGGTGATCCTCCCTTCACCTGCCTCATGTTGAGTGTGAACATACATTCATGAAGGTGTGTGAGCCAGCCCTTTAGGCCTTTGTCACTCCCAGTTTTAGACAACAAATGTTTCAATTGCCCATTCCAGTTCTTTACCAAACCGTCACTTTAAGGATGGTATACAACATGGTATGTCCACCTAATATGATGTTTTTTGGTCCATTGCTGCACCCTATGGGATGTAAAGCACATTCCTTGGTCTGAGGAAATATAACTTGGTGGCCCAAATTGGTACAGTATCTTGTGTTCCAATCCTTTAATGGTGTTTTTGGCATTTGGATCTGTAACAGGATAAGCAAAGCCCAGTCCAGAGTATCTATTCCTGTGACCACCAATGTATGGCCACCTGGAGCCACTGGTGTCATTGGTCCTATATAATCAACTTGCCAGCTATGTGCAGGGCCTTCCCCCCAGGAAATCTGCCCCATAGCCATCTGTAGCCTCTGTCTTTCTTGCTGTCTTTCTTGCTGACAGAGAAGTACTTATTGGCATTTTGTGCCTCAGAGGGTGCAAGAGGGATGTGCCTTGATTCAGCCCATCTCTGCATTGCTGCAGCACCCCCATATCCACTCATCTCATGAACCCAATTGGCCACCTCAAGGGAGTATACCAACATATACACTTGCTAATTCCAATCACCTTCTGATCCAGGAAAGGTATTCTTCTGAGGAGCATTGACATGGCTTACTCTAATGCATTCTCTGAACTCCCAGAGTGCTTTCCATAAGTCCATGACCCACACAGAGGTCCCCTTAATAGTCCAATTTTCCATCGCCCATTTGCCTGACTATATAGCCAGGCCATTGGTGACTGCCCATGAATCAGTGAAAAATCCAAACATATGGGCTTTCACCATTGCCCAATTCTTCCATGACAGCTAAGAAGACAACATGCAGTTCAGCTCATTGGGCTGACCTGTTTTTACCTTCTTCAATAAAAGTCTATCCGTCTGCTGGTCTTAATGCAGCAGCTTTCCATATCAATTGCTGTCCATGTACCGTGGAGCTGCCATCTGGGAACCAAGCAGCCTTCTGTTGATCCATATGTTGTTCATAGGTCATTGTCCATGTGACAATGGGTTCTTCCAGCTCCTCAAGTGGTCCCAGGGTAGGACCTATAGGAAAGGAGGCTACCTGCTCATGGATATGATGGGTGTCTCCTTGCATCCCTCCAGTTGCTTGTTCTTGAATAAACCATTCCCATTTTATTATGAACTATTTTGAACACCACTTTCCTTATTAGAGTGTTTCTCTGACATCACCCAAGACATTATGGGTATTTCAGGTCTCATAATAATTTTATGCCCTTCTGTCATTGAGGCAGTCTCAATCAATGCCAAATAGCAGGTAAGCAATTGCCTTTCAAATGGCATGTATCGTGTTGCGGCATCTGGAAACTTTCTAGTCCAAAATCCCCGTGGGATTTGTTGTCGTAGGGCAGCATTGTTAGGCTTTTGCCATAAACTGCAGTCTGCAAAAGCATTTGTAGCAGATCATGTCTGAATGTGGATCATAAGGACCTAAAGGCAAGGACAATAAGACTGCTTTCTGCAATTCAAACATAGCCTGCTGTTGCTCTGACCCCCATTCAAATGTACTTTTCCTCTTAGTGGCTTTATGGATAGGAGCCAGCAATATACCCAGATGTGGAATATGTGTTCTCCAGAATCCAAATAAACCAATTAAACATTGGGCTTCCTGCGGGTAGGTTGTGACAGCAACTTACTTTTGGTTACCTATGGAATGTCACAAGTGGCTTTTGCCCAAGTTATTTGGAGAATTTCACTGTTTGGGCAGGGCCCTGGATTTTTGCTGGATTTATTAACCAGCCTCTCTTGGTCATATGGGCCACCACTGTTTTCAAATCTGCCCTAGCCTGTTCTTCTGTGTTTGATATCAACATAATGTTATGAATGTAATGTATCACTGTACTTGAAATCTTCAACAAGTCCAAATCTCTCCCAACCAAGCCATCACAGTAAGCTGATGAATTCAAATAACCCTGTGGGCAAAACTCCAAAAGTATACTGAGAGCCTTCCCATGTGAAACAAACTGTGACTGACTCTTCTGAGACTGGTATGGAGAAAAAGGCATGTGCAAGATCAATCACTGAGTACCAGTCTCCTTTGGCCTGTTGTATTTTTTGCACCACCAATACCATGTCTGGAACAGCTGAAGCCACTGGTGGTTCTGCTTTATTTAGTTCTCGGTAGTCTACTGTCAGTCTCCATGAACCATCTGCCTTTTTCATAGGCCATATAGGGCTGTTATACAGAGAATTTGTTGGCAACAACACTTCAGCCTTTAGCATGTCTTTAATCAAAGCACTAATTTCCTTCTATCCACCAGGTATCCAATACTGTTTCAAGTTAACAATCTGAGTGAGTTCAGGCAATTCCAATGCTTCCCATTTAGCATATCCAATCAATACTGGCCTAAGGGCAGAATTACACACTTTCAGTTTTACAATATCAGGTAGAGGGAGATTTCTCCCATTAGACATAATATGCTTACTGATAATACATTCAAGTAAAGGAGATGCAACTACTTCATACAACATCTGTTTAAATCTTTCAATTCTCATCCAAACTTTCACCTTAGTCCCATCAACTGTTGCATCCCCTTATCCCCCTAGCCTAAACTTAGGTCCCTTCAACATTTCATTGACAGGTTTTGGGATGACAGTACTTTGGGCTCCTGTGTCCAGGAGTCCCAAGAAGGTCTTTTCCCCACCTCTAGGCCATTTTACCCACACATGTGCATATGGCCTCAGGTCCCCTGCTGGGGGCTGGACTAGAAGACCATGACCCCCCTGTCAGTCTCTGGCTTCATCAATTAGTTGAGTCTCTGTTTCAACTGGTCCCAGGTGGGAGTTCCTATTATTAAATTCCTCCTGAGTGGAGTGAATAGAATGAACTTGTCTAGACCTCCATAAGGTGGGGGGAGACAAGCAGGAGTTTCCATTGGTCCACCCAATCTCCTGTAGTGCTGCATCAGCACCCTTGTCTCAACTCCAACAATGTCTGCTATATTCATCCCATTTCTTAAAAACCATTGAAAAATCTCTGACCTGTTGAGATAAGTTCTTTCCCTATTGCCCCTTTCCATTCTCCTGTTAAACACTCTTATGCTTCTTGCATTTGTAAGATCCATGTGGGAAAGTTGTGCAAATAGATCTGAGATGTTGTTGTTATTGTTGTTAGGTGCTGTCGAGTCATTTCTGACTCATAGTGACCCCATGCACAGCAGAACAAAATACCACCTGATCCCATCCCAGCTCCATGATCTTTGCTATACTTGAGTCCATTGTCACAACCACTGTGTCAATCCATCTCATTGAAGGCCTTCCTCTTTTTAGTTGACCCTCCACCTTACCAAGCATGACATCCTTCTCCAGGGAATGGTCCCTTCTGACAGCCTGACCAAAGTAGGTGAGACGAACTTTGGCCAAACTCACTTCCAAGGAGCATTTCAGCTGCACTTCCTCCAGGACAGATCTATTACTTCTTTCAGCAGTCCATGGTACTTCCAGCATTCTTCACCAGTACCACAACTCAAAAGCATCAACTCTACTTCGATCTTCCTTATTCACTGTCCAGCTCTCACATGCATAAGGGGTGATAGAAAATATCATGGCTTGTATCAGGCACACCTTAGTCCTCAAGGAGATATCCTTGCTCCTCAGCACTTGAAAGAGTTCCTTTGTGGCTGACCTGCCCAGTGCTACATGTTGTCTAATGTTCTGAATGTTGCTTCCATTGATGTCAATTGTAGAACCAAGCAATGTGAATTCTTTGACAACCTCAATCTTTTCTCCATTTATCATGATGCTGCTTATTGGTTCAGTGGTGAGGATTTTTGTTTTCCTTATATTGAGATGTAATCCATACTGCAGACTGTGTTCCTCAATCTTCATCAGTAAGTGCCTCAAGTCATCCTCACTTTCAGCAAACAAAGGTATCATCAGCATATCTCAGGTTGTTAATGATTCTTCCTCAAATCCTGATGCCATGTTTTTCTTCATATAGTGCAGCTTCTCAGATTATTTGCTCAGCATATAGATTGAATAAGTATGGGAAAAGGATACAACCCTGATGTACTCCCTTCTTGATTTTAAACCATGTAGTGTCTCTTGTGTTTGAAGGACAGCCTCCTGGTCAATATACAGGTTCCTCATGAGTACAATCAAGTGTTTGGGAATTCCCATTCTTCTCAATGTAATCTATAATTTGTCATGATCCACACAATCAAATGCCTTTGCATAATCAATAAAAACACAAGTAAACATCTTTCTGGTGTTTGCCTTGAGCCAAGATCCATCTGACAACAACTATATCCCTTGTTCCATGTCCTCTTCTGAATCCAGCTTGCATTTTTGGAACTTCTCTGTCAATATACCACTGCAACCGTTTTTGAATTATCTTCAGCAAGATCTTATTTGCGTGCGACATTAATGATATTGTTTAATTTCCACATTCTGTGGGATCACCTTTCTTTGGAATGGGTACAAATATGGATCTCTTCCAGTCAGTTGGCTGTCTTCCAAATACCTAGCTGTCTTCCAAATCTCTTAGCATAACCGAGTGAGTGCCTCCACTGTGGCATTATTTGTTGAAATGTCTCATTGGGTATTCTGTCAATTCCTGGCACCTTGTTCTTCGCCAATTCTTTCACTGCAGCTTTGACTTCCTCTTTCAATACCATTGGTTCTAGATCATATGCAACCTCCTTAAATGGATGAAGATCTACCAATTCTTTTTGGTACAGTGACTCTGTGTATTCTTCCATCTTCTTTTGATGTTTCCTGCATCATTCAATATTTTGCCCATAGAATCTTTCAATATTGCAACTCAAAGCTTATTTTTTTTCCTCAATTCTTTCAGCTTGAGAAATGCCGAGCGTGTTCTTCTCTTTTGGTTTTCAAACTCCAGATTTCAGCACATTTCATTATGGTAATTGGCTTTGTCTGCTAGAGCTGCTCTTTGAAATCTTTGCTTCAGCTCTTTGATCTTGTCATTTCTTCCATTTGCTTTAGCTACTCTTCACTCAAGGGCAAGTTTCAGAGTCTCTTCTGTCATCCATTTTAGTCTTCTCTTCTTTTCTCGTCTTTTTAGTGACGTCTTGTTTTCTTTAAGGATGATGTTCGCGATGTCATCCGACAATTCTTCTGGCTTTTGGTCACTGGTGTTCAATGCATCAACTCTGTTCTTTCTAAATTCAGGAGGGATATATTCAAGATCATATTTTGGCTCCCATGAACATGTTTTAATTGTCTTCAACTTGAAGTTGAACTTGCATATGGGCAGTTGATGGTCTGTTCCACAGTCAGCTCCTGGCCTGTTTTTGGCTGAAGATATTGAGCTTTTCCATTGCTTCTTGCCACAGATGTAGTCAATATGATTCCTGTGTGTTCCATCTGGTGAAGTCCACGTGTACAGCCACCATTTGTGTTGTTGAAAAAATGTATTTGCAATGAAGAAGTCCTGGCATGGCTTCTTGAATTGTTGCTTTGTTTTGCAACAGCAGAGTTACATGGGATGCCCATGTAGAAGGGGTTTCCTTGATTACCATATCTGCCATGACCTGTGTAAGGGGAATTCTCATTGGGTGAATATCCTGATCACCATAAAGCCATTCCAGCATGACTTGCAAAAGCAGCACATTAGCTCTTCCTCTGGAGTGTTCCAAGGGGTATTTAGAGGGGGGAAGGAACAGTTTCCCTTCTCAGGATACACAAAACTGATTGCAAATTTTATCTATTCCAACAGACTGGCTGCCCCCTTGGGTTAATCTGCCCTGTAAATAGATCTTGGATCAACATTTGTGCTTGTTCCATAGTGAAGGTGTGGGTCTTGCATCAATCCAAACATACTCTTCCACTCTGCAGTAATCAAAACTACAGATGCCGTCCCTAAATTAGTCACTCTCACAATCCATTTTAGTAAAGTTTCCTCAGGAAGCTGACAATACCAATCTACAAAATGAAGCAGCTCTTTCACACTATACCCTCTGCTTTCAGTAGTTTCTTGGCTTTGCCTGTTCCCTTCCCAGACTACCTTTTTGGTGACCAGTGGTCGTACCCGTACTGCCTGTTGTTCTGACACAATTTTTCCTTTCTGGGTAGGCCCTGAAACTAGGGGTCATAGCTCTGGATCTGAGCTTGATTCAGTGCTACAACCAGCTCTAACTTCTTCTTCCCTGAAAGTACAGTTATTGCTGATAACAGCAACCAAGGATTTGTAAGTCTCACCTTTTTCTCATCATTCTGTATTTCCATATACATACAACTAGACAATTCCTCAGGAGTTAGATACACCTCTCTTAAATCCCATGAATAGCTTTTGCCTTGGGTGACCGACCTCAACAAAAGAACTGCTTCAATCCATGGGTGTCTTTTATCTCATCCAAAGGTTTCTTACTTTCATATTTATCTCCTTTCTCCCCAAACCACATATTCTAGTGAGTCTGGGCCATTGCAGTGAATCCCACCATTCTGACACCAATTGCTTGAACAAACTCTCTCTGAAAGATCATCAAAAGGCCAGTATGCATGAGGCAGAGGTTAAAGATGTCTCAAATGTCCAAACTACCGTGCCACTCCATCATTTCGGACATTAACTCCTCCTCTTACTCCCAGTAATCTCCCCCATTTTAGGATTCTGTATTTTACTGTAACACCTCACAGAACTCACAGACACCTAAGGGATCATCTCACATAGTAGTGGTGGAGGCTGGCAGGCTGGTGAGTCCCAGGTCCATGAGTGGGTCTGGAGGATCCTCCCAATTCTCAGGGTTTGATGAACCTTGATCAGCAGATCAGATGATTGCTGCTGTCCCAAATCCAGGGGTGAGATGAGGAAGAGCCAAAACACAGAACCAGAGCAAGAAGAGGACGAACCTTCCCAGGAGATTCATAGGTATATCCTCAAGGAAGCTAAGGGTGGTGATTTGAATTATACCCTCCAGCAAGGCAGAACTCAAGATACATTCCACTTGTGTTGCTCTGACAGAAATAACCCAAGTGGATGGCTTTAACAATCAGCAGCTCAAGGAAAATCCCACCACACACTCTACTGCCAGTCATTATAGGGAATGATTACTACCAGGTGCCCAGCCAAGCTGACACCCGACCTTAACTACCACACCAACCCAAGCGGGTATGGCTTATAAGATTTACAATACATCACAGAATGAAAGACAATGGCTAATAAGCCCACATCAAGCAATTCACTGCAGAAGAAAACTTCCTGGATATGATGAAAGATGTGAATATATCCATTCAGGAAGTCAGACAAACCCCAAACAAGATAGACCCCAAAAGAAAATCACCAAGACATATCATTATCAAACTCACCAAAACCAAAGAAAAGAAAGTATCCAGAAAGCAGCATGGGAAAAAGAAAAAGTTACTTAAAAAGGACAACCAGTAAAATTAAGCTCTGATTTCTCAGCAGAAACAATGCAAGCAAGAAGGCAATGGGATGGTATATATAAAATCCTGAAAGAGAAAAATTTTCAACCAAGCATTATACTTCCAACAAAATTGTCTTTCAAATATGATGGTGAAATTAGGAGATTTCCAGATAAGCAGAAACTAAGGGAATTTGTTAAAACCAGAACAAACTTACAAGAGATATTAAAGGGAGTCCTTTGAGCAGAGAAACAAAAAGAGCAAATAACAACTGACCATTAATACACAAGATGACATAACCCAGAAACCACAACTATGGACATATCTGAAGTAAAA
>NW_006921668.1:1828429-1830011 GCF_000298275.1 Orycteropus afer afer | reverse complement strand
TTGTGTAGTTAGAGAACTTCTAAATGGTGAGGAAGTCAAAGAGTTGCAAGATATAATAGACTATTCTAATTTCAGGGAGAAAATTATAAATCACAGAGTAACCTCAAAGAAAAATGATAAACCTTCACATCACAATAAAAAAGAGGACAAGCACAAATATTCAGCAAATACTAAAACAACAGCAAAACAGAAAATGATAACACAATGCATAAACATAATGAGCTAGTCACAGAAAAAAAAAATATGGAACAAAGAAACCAGGAAAACCATGAAAAATCACATAACAAAATGACAACAACCAATTCATACTTGTCAATAATTACACTGAATATTAATGGCCTAAATGAACCACTCAAGAGAAAGAGAGTGGCAGATTGGATATGAAAACAAAACCCATCAATATGCTGTCTAAAAGAGACATACCTAAGAGCCAAAGAAAAAAATAGACTAAACACCAAAGGCTGGAAAAAGATATATCAAGCAAATGGCAACCGTAAAGAGCAGGAGTGGCAATATTAATTTCTGATCAAATTGACTTTAAGAAGAAAACCACCATATGAGGCAAGGAAGGACATTATATAATGATTAAAGGATCAATTGAACATGAAGATATAACCATACTAAACATCTATGGTTCCAAAGAAAGAGTCCCAAAATACATGAAGCAGACGTTAAAAGAGTTGAAAAGGCAAATAGATGGCTCCACAGTCATAGTGGGGGACTTTAATACACAACTGTCTTTGAAAGATAGAACAAATGGAAAGAAACTCAACAAAGATGCATAAGAACTAAACAATACAATTCACCAACTTGACTTTATACACAGCTACAGAGCACTTCACCCAAAAACAGCACAATATACATTTTTTTTTTTCCAGTGTACATGGAACATTTTGCATGACAGACCATATGTTAGGCCATAACGCAAGCCTTAATAAATATAAAAACATTGAAATACTGCAGAGCATCTTCTCAGATCATAATACTATCAAATTAGAAATCAATATTAGGAAGATCAATGGAAAAAAGAGTAAACAATGGAAACTGAGCAACACCCTCCTCAAGAAAGGCAGGGTAAGAGAAGAAATAAAAATTGAAATTCAAAAATTCCTTGAAAAAATAAGAATGAAAATACAACAAACCAAAATCTTTGGGACACAGCAAAAGCAGTAATCAAAGGCCAATTTATGACAATAAATAAACACATCCAAAAAGAAGAAAGAGCCAAAATCAACACATTAAACAAACAATTCCAACAATTAGAAAAAAAACAACAAGAAAAGCCTAGAGTCACCAGAAGAAAGGAAAAAAATAAAGATTTGAACAGAAATCAATGAAACAGAAAATAGAAGGGCAATCAAAAAAAAATAACAAGACCAGAAGTTGGTTTTTTGAAAAGACTAATAAAATTGACAAACCACTGTCAAATTTGTCAAAGGAAAAGAAGGAGAAAAAACAAATAACATGAATAAGAAACAAAATGGATACCATCACAACAGAACCAACTGAAATAAAAAGGATAATATCAGGATACTATGAAGAACTGTACTCCAACAAATTTGAAAATCTGGAAGAAATGGAC
>NW_006921668.1:1826370-1827696 GCF_000298275.1 Orycteropus afer afer | reverse complement strand
AATAAAGGACATTTATGCAAAAACAACAGCCAACATTATACTCAATGGATAGAGACTGAAACCATTCATCTTGAGAACAGGAACTAGACAAGGATGCCTGCTATCACCACTTCTATTCAACATTGTACTGGAAGTCCATGTCAGGGCCATAAGGCAAGAAAGGGAAATCAAGGGCATCCAAATTGGTAAGGAAGAAGTCAAACTATCCCTATTTGCTGATATGATCCTACACCTAGAGAACCAAGACACTCAGTCAAAAATCTACTGGAACTATTTGAGAGATTTAGCATCATGGCAGGGTACAAGATCAACATCCAAATATCAGTTGGATTCCTCTACACCAGCAAAGAGATTGACAAAAAAGAAATAAGAAAATCAATACCATGTACAATGTTGTTGTTGTTGTTATGTGCTGTCGAGTCGGCCCCAACTCATAGCGACCCCTCTTGGGTTTCCGAGGCAGTATCAGTACGGAAGTAGCATTGCCCAACCCTCCTTCCGAGGAGTGGCTGATGGGTTTACCATTTACAATAGCTACCAAAAAAATAAAATACTTGGGAATAAATCTTACCAGGAACACAAAAGACCTATACAAAGAAAAATATAAAAAACTACTTCAAGAAGCCATAAGAGATTTACATAAATGGAAGAACATCCCATGCTCCTGGATAGGAAGATTGAACATTGTGAAAATGTCAATTCTACCCAAAGAAATCTATATATTCAATGCAATCCTAATCCAGTGCCCATCAAGATTTTTTAAGGATATGAACAAACCAATCACTAACTTTCTATGGGAGGAAAGAGACATCCAATAAGCAAAGCACTACTGAAGAAGAACAAAGTATGAGGTCTCACACTGCCAGCCAGATCTCAAAACCGACTATACAGCCACAGTACTCAAAACTGCTTGGTATTGGTATAATGACAAACACATAGACCAATGGAATAGAATTGAGAACCCAGAAATAGATTCATTGACTTATGGTCAGCTGCTCTTTGACAAAGGTCCAACATCCATTAAATGGGGAAGAGAATGTTTGTTTAATAAATGGTGCTGGCATAACTGGAGATCCACTAAACCTGGGGATAAAATTATAAATCATAGGGTAACCTTAAAGAAAAATGATAAACCTTCAGATCACAATAAAAAAGAGGACAAGCACAAATATTCAGCATATACTAAAACAACAGCAACAAAGGAAATGATAACACAATTCATAAACATAATAAGCTCAGCACAGAAAATAATATGGAACAAAGAAACCAGGGACACCATGAAAAAATACATAACAAAATGACAGTAATAAATTCAAACTTATCAAT
>NW_006921668.1:1790299-1815805 GCF_000298275.1 Orycteropus afer afer | reverse complement strand
AGGAAGATGGGGCAATCTACTTCCATAGTGATACTGCCTCGGAAACCCAAGGAGGGGTCGCTATGAGTCGACTCCGACTCCATGGCACATAACAACCACATGAAGTGGGGAGTGTACCCAAGACCATGTATAGGGTTTGCAGACAATGGTCCTATAAATGTATTTGTATGATCTGAATTCCCAGGTGTATAATAGAGCTGACTAGGGACAAGGTTGTAGTCACTTCTTGGTCACAGCCAGCTACTCAGATGACCGAGTAGTTAAATCTGTGGGCTTGGGACCATAGTCACAGGGGACATCAAGCTCAATTAGCATAACATACTACACAAAACATTGTTGTACCTCCTAGTTTTGCAAGTAACGACTGCGATCTTAAAAGCTTGCAAGCAGCCATCTAGATGCAACAATAGGTCTCTCCTCATCCAGAGCAAAGAAGAATGAAGAAAACCAATGATTCATAGAAATAAATAGTCCTAGTGACTGGTACCCCATGCAATCTACAGCCTATATGACTAGGAGACCAGAAGAACTAGATGGTGCCTGGCAACCACTGTCAACCACTCAGAGGGGGATCTATGTAGGAGATCCTGGATAGAAAGGGAGAACAATGTGGAACAAAATTCAAAATCATTTGGAAAAAAAGAAGGGGGTTGGGACCAGGTTTGCTGGTCTGATGGAGCCTGCTGGAACCACTGAGACTTTGGCCCCTAGCTGCCCTTCAGGTCTGGAATTGAACCCACACCTGTGGCTTCCAGCCAAACAATAGACAGGCATATGAGTTGAACATTTACCTGAGGTAAATGCACTCCTTGGAGAGAAGAATCATGGAAGAAAGAAGGGCTTTTTATGCACAGGGACGCAGCTCAGGGGGCAGGAGTACATGGAAGGATGGACACAAGGAAGAGGTAACTATCAGGAGGAAGTGGGAGGGGAGTTGTTGCAGTGGGGTAAATTGTCGATGTCATGAGACAAAGTGTATGTGAACTTCTGTATGGAAAGCGGATTTGCTCTGTAAATTTTCACCCAAATCACAATTAAAAAAAAAAAAAAAAATTAAAAGTACAATAAGATACCATTATACTCCCACTCACCCACTTGAATAACTAAAATTATTAAGACTGACAATACCAAATGCTGACAAGGATGTGGAACAACAGAAACTCTCATATATTGCTGAGGAGAATGCAAAATTTTACAGCCACTTTGGAATCACTTTGGCTGTTCCTTCAAAAGTTAAATACAAGACTACCATATGTATCAGAAATTCCACTTATAGGTACATATCCAAGAAAACTAAAACATTTATCCACACAGACTTGTACACAGATGTTCATAACAGCATTATTCAAAATAGCTATAAAAAAAATAGAAACTGAAATGTTCATCAACTGCTGAATGGATTTTTTTAAATGGGAAATAACCATGTAATGGAATCACTAATCAGCAGTAAAAAGGGACAAACTGCTGATACAAGCAACATGATTGAATCTCAAAAGTATTACGCTAATTGAAAGAAGCCAGACATAAATGGGTGCATACTAAACGATTTCATTTACACGACATTCTAAAAAAAGGTAAAACTGTAGCAAAAGAAAATACACCAGAAGTTCCAGGGTTTGTGAGTGGAGTGGGAAGTTTGACTTCAAGAGGGCATAGGATCACTTTATAGAGTGATGAATATGTTTGTTCTAAAATTTGATAACAATGTTAGTTGCATGACTTTGTACATTTAAAACTCATTGAATTGTGTCACTAAAAGGATATGTTTTACTATATGCAAATTATATCTTAAAAATTGTAAAAAAGTAAATTTCATTTAAAAAAAAGAAGCCCTCAGCTTTAAGTCAGGTCCCTCAAAATAAAAATAATTTTTGTATCTCATATTGAAGGCTGGTGGTTCAAACCCACCAGCCACTCCTCGGAAGGAAGGTTGGACAATTTACTTCTGTAGTGATAGCTCCTTGGAAGCCCAAGGAGGGGTTGCTATGAGTCAGGTCCAACTCAATGGCACATAACAACAACAACAACAATTGCTTTTAACAAACTGATGAAGAAATTATTAGTCTAATGGGGAAGGATGATATCTGGTAACTTATCTATTATGTAAAATAATAAATATTTAGTTGAAGATGGAAATCTAATATAGCATTTGTCGATTTTCCTGAAAGCCCATATTATTAAGACATGATGAAAACCTCAGCATGGTTTAAGGGATATAAGGGAGAGATAAATGACTAGCACTTCAGCAGCCACCATATGAGGAATTAGGGGCTGGGAATATTTATATATCAAGAAATTTTTAGCTCCTTCAGAAAAAAAAAGACAGAACAGAAAACAGGAAATGAAAGCTGGTAGCCAGGAAACCAGAAAATTGATCACTGGAATTTAAACTACCCTTTAATTGACTTCAATTCTGCTTTCCTACGAGATGATGAAAGAACATACATTTGAGCAAGTGTATGGGCAGAACAGTTAAGCAGTTGGACAATTATAAAATTGACACACAGGAAATGACTTCAGGATATTAGAAATGAAAATATGCAAGGAAAAGAAGTTCTGGTTCTCTAAGTCACAAAGGTCAGATATTATGCAGGAATATTCTAATATTAGTTTCCAGTTCAAATTCTATTTTCAAATCTCATTACCAAACACTCCACAGTACATCCACTTTCTGTTGCTCAGAATTTTCATTATAGCAAAAATTTTATTCCCATTCAACAGATCACAGAGATCAAAGGCCTCTCTCGTTCAACCAGAACTTGATGTAAATTAAAAAGTATAAAGAAATTTTTAGAATTAGCCATCCCTTTTAAGAAGCTATGAAGTGCGCATATGACCCTTTGTTGGAGCTCTGGTGGTTCAGTGGGCAACACACTTGACTCCTAACCAGAAGGTCAGTGGTTCAAACCCATCAGCTACTCTGCTGAAGGCAGACTGGGTGATTTACTTCTGTAAAGATTTATAGCTTTGGAAACCCAATGGGGGTCATTAAGAGTTGGAAATGACTTGATGGCAGTGAGTTTGGTTTTTTGTTTGTTTTATTACCCTTTGTCAAGGAGCTGTGGTGGTGTAGTGCCTAAAGCACTTGACTGCTAACCAGAAGGCTGGAGGTTCAAACCCAGTAGCCACTCCTCAGAAGGAAGGTTGGGCAATCTACTTCCTTAGTGATACCACCTCAGAAACCCAATGAGGGGTCATTATGAGTCAGAGCCTACTGGACATCAATGAGTTTAGTTTTTTTGGCTTAAGGTGCTTGGTTGATACAAGTGGCTTGCAATCAGTAGCTAATCTAAAGATTAGTGGTTCAGACCCACCCAGTTGTCCCACAGAGGAAAGAACCAACAAATGGTTTATAAAGATGACAGCCATTGAAAACCCTGTGGAGCACAGTTGTAAAATATGGGTTCTATAAAATATGGGTTCACCATAAGTTAGAATTGACTTGATGGTTTGATATTTTTGTTTATCATTTTTTATTAGTCACAGTACCTGTCTGCATGCCCAGAGTATGGAGGAAGATTGAATGAGTTTCCCTCAGAGAGTAATTGAGAAAGTAGAGACTGAAGTTAGAAGTCAATGGATACTCACTAGCATTGATACTAAGGAGGTCCTTCTCTCTTGTCTCTCCTTTCCTACTCCTCCATTCTGCTTCATAAACTTTTCTAGAATTCTCTGCTTCTGAAATGCGAGCATTGTAAAGACCCAGCTCTTCTTCTTTTCACTGGAAGTTTAACTTCTCACATGTCATATTAACTACTCTAAACCAGCTTCCACAACATTAAGTCAGGTATGAAGGAGACAAAAGCTTGTTTTAGTGGAAAGAACCTTAGACTTGGAACCATAAGTTTGGTTCGAGTTCCACAGATTTCCTGGCTGTGTACAGAAATTCTCAGCCCTCTGTGCATGCATTAAATATAGCATCCAGTCACTGTAGTTATTTCTCTATTTGTCCTTCCCATGTCCCAAGATGGTAAGCTCCTTGAAAGCAATGATTTTCTTTATTAAGAGAGTGTATGGCATAACTGGTGGAATAAATGACAGAAAACAAGTCATTTTACATCTGAATTTCATTTTCCTACCTGTTAATGGAAAAAGAAAATGGCTCCTTTTCAGATTTTGATGATATATGCAAACATAATAACATGAAGAGGATGATTTCATATCTTTATTTATCCAACAATTCTTTAAAAAATCCTTATTGTATAGCACAACAGTTCATGTTATAGCAAGTACCACTTTAATGAAAATTTATGTAAAAGAAAATAATTTCAAGCTATAGTTGACAGTCTATCTAGACAATAGGTTAAGTAGATAAATTCAGAGAAAGTATAGACTTTGGATGATCCTTTTAAGTTTGTAGTAAGAGAATTTTTCTGGTAGCCAGATACAAAAAAGACGAAGTTGTCATTTACTTGTAGTTCCATGCTTCTAAAATATGGGGACAAAAGAACGATAAGGAGCTCTGGTAGCACACTCCCTAAGGCACTTGACTACTAACCAGAAGGCTGATGGTTCAAACCCACCAGCCACTCTGCAGAAAGCAGACTGGGCAATCTACTTCTGTAAAGATTCACTGCCGCAGAAACCCAAAAGGGGGTTGCTATGAGTTGGAATTGACTTGACGGCAGTGAGTTTGGTGTGTATATTATATATGTATATACATATATATACATACACTACATGCTCTGCAGGATGCTATCAGTATTTTTTCCTAAAGATACATAGTGAAGTGCTAGATACCTACTAAGGATTGCATGTAAATAGTCATCAATTAATTTGTCTATTCCTCTCTCCAGTCCACTCAATCATCCAGTATTGAATATTCATTCAATAAATAATTCATTCTACAAATATGTTTTGAGTATCTACTAGGTGCAAAGGAACTAGGTGCAAATGAAAAAAATGACAGTTGATACATACTCTGTGCCTTAAAGTTACTCATAAGTACTAGGGGAAAACATCCATGAACCAGTGTGCTCAGGAGCCATGCTATTTATTCCAGTACTTAGCATGTGTTTAACATTTATTGTTGTAGAGAATTTTGTACGCTTATTACAGTGCAAAGAGCTCTGGTGTAGTAGATAAAGTATTTGGTTGCTAACTAAAAGGTCAGCAGTTCAAACCCACTAGCCATTACATGGGAGAAAAATGAATCTGCTTTCCAAAGTACTACAGCCTTGGAAACCCTATAGGGCAGTTCTACTCTGTCCTACAAGGTCACTATGAGTTGGAATCAGCTGATGGAAGTGGGTTTGGTTTTGGGCTTTGGTATTATAGTGCATTATTTGCAAAGTTGGGCAATCTACTTTTGTAAGGAAAGTGCCTCGGGAACCCAAGGAGGGGCCACTATGAGTTGAATCTGACTTGACGGCAGTGAGTTTTGTTTTGTTGTATTTGCAAGTGCAGAATTTTACTCTGATCAGATCATGAAAATATTCTAAATATGGACCATGAATGTCACCCTAAAATTTGTTTTCCTATAGTAATATTTCCAGTGGAAAGTATATGTTTCAAAAGATTTTTATCTACTAAGTCAGTAGCCAAAGTATAAAAAAGTGGATAAATATATTTTTAAATGATCCAAGAGGGGTCGCTATGAGTAGGGTCTGATTCAACAGCACATAACCACAACAAAAACAACAAAGGGTAAAAATATGTATTAGATTACATGGCCAGATATAAAAATAATTTGCATATTATTTTATATTATATAAAAATATTGCATATTTTTGAGGTGGGAAAGCAGGAGAAAGGAGAGTACAAAGGCTAGGGGGACTGGGACAGAGCAAGGAGTCAGCCTCAAGGATCCAGGTGAGGGATCCAGGTGAGGAGAGGGAACCCAGGACATGCCACACAAGTGGTAAGACGGGAAAGCGGGAGAAACAAGAGTAAAAAGGCTAGGGGGACCGAGACAGAGCAAGGAGTCAACAGCAGGGATCCAGATGAGGAGAGGGAACCCAGGCCATGCCCCACAAGTGGAAAGGCAGGAAAATGGGAGAAACGTGAGTAAAAAGGCTAAGAGGACAAGGACAGAGCAAGGAGTCAACAGCAGAGATCCAGGTAAGGAGAGGTTGGAGAGGTTTCCAACAGCTATGGGAGACAAACTTGACTGTCAATTTGTCCTACTCTGGTGACGTGTTGCTGTGAGTCTTGAGGCTGTGCCACTGCTGTTTCAAACCCAGTGGGATGCACATGGTGCACAGGTATCAGCCCGGCTTGCAGACTGAGACAGACTAGGAAGAAGGAAGAGGCCTTCCACGTCTCAAAGAATTGGCCAGGGAAAACCTCATGAATAACAGAGAAACACTGTCTGATACATTACTGTGCAACTTTATGAATACTCCAGAAACATTGTCCAATACAGAGGAGGAGGATGAGTCACTTAGGTTATAAGGCTCTCAAAATAGGACTGGGAAAGAGCTGCATCATCAGAGCAAAACTAGCCTTACTCATATGGATGAGGTAAAGCTTTTGAGACTTCCATTTGCTGACGTGGCACCACTCAAATTGAGGAGAAACAGCGGCAAACATCCATTAATAATTGGAACATGGAATGTACAAATTGTGAATCTAGGAAAATTGGAAGTTGTCAAAAATGAAATGGAATGCATAAAGACTGATATCCTCCTGGGCATTAGTGAGCTGAAATGGACTGGTTTTGGCCATTTTGAATCAGACAATCATATGGTCTACTATGCTGAGAATGACAGTTTGAAAAAGAATGGCGTGGCATTCATCATCACAAAGAATGTTTCAAGATCCATCCTGAAGTACAATGCTGTCAGTGATAGGATAATATCAATATGCCTAAAAGGAAGACCCGTTAATATGACTATTATTCAAATTTATGCCCCAACCACCAAAGCCAAAGATGAGGAAATTGAAGAATTTTATCAACTTCTGCAGTCTGAAACTGACCGAACATGCAATCAGGATGTGTTAATTATCACTGGTGACTGGAATGCAAAGTTGGAAAGAAAGAAGAATCAACAGTAGTTGGAAAATTTGGCCTTGGTGACAGAAATAATGCTGGAACTCAGTAGGATTTTGCAAAACCAATGACTTATTCATTGCAAATACCTTTTTTCAACAACACAAATGACAGCTGTACAAATGGACTTCACCAGATGGAACACACAGGAATCAGATTGACTACATCTGTGGCAAGAGGCGACGAACAAGCTCAATATCTTCAGCCAAAACAAGGCCAGGAACTGATTGTGGAATAAACCATCAACTGCTCATATGCAAGTTCAACTTGAAGTTGAAGATACTTAAAACAATTCCACGAGAGCCAAAATATGATCTTGAATATATCTCTCCTGAATTTAGAGACCATCTAAAGAATAGATTTGATGCATTGAACACCAATGACCGAAAACCAGAATTGTAGGATGACATCAAGAACATCATCCATGAAGAAAGCAAGAAGCCACTAAAAAGATGAGAAAAGAAGAGAAGACCAAAATGGATGACAGAAGAGACTCTGAAACTTGCCCTTGAGTGGAGAGAAGCTAAAGCAAATGGAAGAAATGACAAGAAAAAGAGCTGAACCGAAGATTTCAAAGAGCAGTTCAAGAAGACAAAGCCAATTACTATAATGAAATGTGCAAAGACCTGGAGTTAGAAAACCAAAAGGGAAGAACACATTCAGCATTCCCCAAGCTGAAAAAATTGAGGAAAAAAGGTAAGCCTCAAGTTGCAATATTGAAAGATTCTATGGGCAAAATATTGAATGATTCAAATACAAAGAGTCACTGTACCAAAAAGAACTGGTCGATCTTCATTCATTTCAGGAGGTGGCATATGATTTAGAACCAATGGTATTCAAGGAGGAAGTTGAAGCTGCAATGAAGGAATTGGCAAAGAACAAGGCTCCAGGAATTGATGGAATATACCCATTGAGATATTTCAAAAAACGATGCCCCACTGAAGGCACTCACTCAGTTATGCCAAAAGATTTGGAAGACAGCTACCTGGCCAACTGACTGGAAGAGATCCATATTTGTACTCATTCCAAAGACAGGTGATCCCACAGAATGTGGAAATTATCAAACAATATCATTAATGTCGCACACAAGTAAGATCTTACTGAAGATAATTCAAAAACAGTTGTAGCGGTATATTAACAGAGTACTTCCAGAGGTGCAAGCTGGATTCAGAAGAGGACGTGGAACAAGGGATATCATAGCTGCTGTCAGATGGATCTTGGCTCAAGGCAAAGAATACCAGAAAGATGTCATTTGTGTTTTAATGACTATGCAAAGGCATTTGATTGTGTGGATCATGACAAATTATGGATAACATTGAGAAGAATGGGAATTCCCAAACACTTGATTGTACTCATGAGGAACCTGTATATTGACCAGGAGGCTGTCATTCAAAGAGAACAAGGAGACACTGCATGGTTTACAATCAAGAAAAGAGTGTGTCAGGTTTGTATACTTTCCCCATACTTATTCAATCTATATGCTGAGCAAATAATCCGAGAAGCTGGACTATATGAGGAAAAATGTGGTATCAGGACTGCAGGAAGGATCATTAACAATCTGAGATACACTGACGATACAACGTTCCTTACTGAAAGTGAGGATGACTTGAAGCACTTACTGATGAAGACTGAAGAATACAGTCTACAGTATGGATTACATCTCAATAATAAAAAAATAAAAAAATAAAAAAACCCTCACAACTGGACCAATAAGCAGCATCTCAATAAATGGAGAAAAGATTGAGGTTGTCAAAGAATTCACATTGCTTGGTTCTACAATCAATGCAAATGGAAGCAGCTTTCAGGACATTAGACAACGTGTAGCACTGGGCAGGTCAGCCACAAAGGAATTCTTTCAAGTGCTGAGGAGCAAGGATGTCTCCTTGAGGACTAACATGTGCCTGACACAAGCCATGATATTTTCAATCGCCTCATATGCATGTGAGAGCTGGACAATGAATCAAGAAGACCGAAGAAGAGTTGATGCATTTGATTGTGGTGCTTGCGAAGAATGCTGAAAGTACAATGGACTGCTAAAAGGACTAATGGATTTGTCCTGGAGGAAGTGCAGCTGAAATGCTCCTTGGAGGCGAGAAAGGCGAGACTTTGTCTCACCCACTTTGGTCATGTTGTCAGAAGGGACCATTCCCTGGAGAAGGATGTCATACTTGGTAAGATGGGGGGTCAACAAAAGAAGGGAAGGCCTTCAATGAGATGAATTGACACTGTGGCTGCAACAATGGCTCAAGTATAGCAAGGATCACGGAGGTGGCGTGGGATCGGGCCGGTGTTTTATTCTGCTGTGCATGGGGTCACTATGAGTCGGAAATGACTCGATGGCACCTAACAACAATAAGAGATATTAAATGAGAAATATGATTGTCTCTTCAACTCTAATAGGCTACAGGCAACAGACATCTTATTTGACTTTGTATTCCAATGTTTATCAAGTGCAGGACACACAGCCTGTTGAATGAATTAATTAATTAATGATTTTTGAATGATACAAGCCAGGGTTTATAGGTAAAAAACTAAATGAAATAGAAAAGAAAATAATCAAATTAGCTGTCATTTCTAATCCTTAACTATGAAAGTAGTATGTTGTTGGTTGCCATAGAGTTGGCTCCATTACCTGGCAACCTCACATATAATAGAATGAAACATTGCTCCTATGCCATCTTCATGACCGTCAGTATCTAGCCCATTGTTGCAGCCACGGTGTCTGCTTTGGTTACCTAGTGCTGCTCTAACAGAACACACCACAGGTGGATGTCCTTAACAAACAGGAGTTTATTCTCTTAGATTTTGGAGACTAGAAGACTGAGTTCAAAGTGCCAAGCTCTAGGGGTGGGTGAAAGCCCCTCGACCTTGGGCTTTAACGTTGCCTCTTGCTCCCAGCCCACTGGAGCTATAGGTGTCTCTTCACTCTGACAGCTGCTGGCTGCTGAGGTTAGTAAGCCCAAGGTTGACAAATAAAATGGCAAAGTCCCAATATTACCACACAATACTTCAGATCACTAATTCAAGTCCATTGACAGTCCCAAGATTGGCAAACTTGGCAGGCTGCTGAGTGATGACTCGGCTACATGCAGGGTCCAAGCATGCCAAAAGCTACAGAGATTTTTCTCGAAACTTCTTATATACTAGAAGCAGACCACACCCCTAATGCAGCTACTCAGCTGGTCCAGTACATTCCACCATGGAATTGATCACCAATCTTATCATGGGGAATAACTATATTCAGCTTCCCAACCACTCAAAACCAGGCCCAGCCAAGTTAACACATAACCTTAATTACCATAGTGTCAATCTATCTCCTGGAGGCTTTTCCTCATTTCCACTGACCCTCCACTTTACCAAACATGATGTCCTTTTCTCGTGATAGGTCTTTCCTGATGTATCCAAAGTATGCAAGGAGAAATCTCACCATCCTTGCTTCCAAGGAGCATTCTGGCTATACTACCTCCAGTACTAATTTGCAAGTGTGAAATAGAAAGAAATTGAAATTTGGAGCTCAAATTCAGACTACTCTAATTAGGCAAGTAAATTATGCCTTTGACATTCAGTTATAAATGGGGATAAAATATGTAATGAGTGAAAATATCTAGCACAAGCCTGATAAATAGTTACTGTTCCATACATTTGAGTTGATATTTTAGAAACAATCTGAATTCCTAGGAATCAAACCTTGCTAATGTGCTATAAGAATAATACCTAAGATTCTATCCAAAATCAAACATGCAAAGGTGTTTTTATACCATTAACAATATTGTCAAAGACACGTAATGAAGAGATGTAGTCATAGAAGAAAATGTTCTGTTTTCCTCTTTTAAATTAGTCAAACACTCTCAAACTCTCTTGATGTTATCAGCTACTATCTACAGAGTATGATATGAAGCAAATATAAAGTTATTCCTGGCTCAGAATACCCTCTCTATCAATCTACCCTGGGGCCTGCAAATGCCAGTCTTGGAACTACTTGTTTGGATAAAAGGGTTGCTGTCAAAAGCCACTGCCAGGGGTTAATCCCTGACTTCCATTCTAGATAGCTCTGAGTTTCTGCCTTAACCCAGCCCTCTGAGGAAAACAAATGACAAGGATAGATAAAATATCAGCAGATAAAAACAGTGAGTCAAAACTGGTTCAGAAAAAAGTATAATATCTCAGTGAAGCAGATACAGAGCAAAAATAATGAGCCTCAAGTCCAGATTCCATGGATTCCTGGGCAAACTTCAGGCAATAGTAGAGGAAAGCTGAGTTTCTGGGGACAATGGGGACTAAAGGAGTTCATCTAAGATGGAAGATAAGAGTTAAGCCCACTCTTTGAAGCTAGGGCCCAAATAAGGCTTTCCTACTCATGAATACAGGTTGAAAATGTGTCAGCCTGGGGCTGTGATTGTATTGGAAGCCCTGTACCTTGGGAAGAAGGGCAACAAAGACACAGCCTCACAGTCAGAAACCAAGGAATGTCACCTGTTTCCTCTGTAACTGGATTTACAGTGGTCACAGTATCATCATGGAAAAAGAGTATGATTAAGGCCACTGGGAGCAGATTGAAAGCAACAGAAAACTTGCTAAATATAAAAGAGTCAGAGGGGAAAATTAGAATCCAACCTCATGCCAGGTACGAAAATAAGTTTCATAAACCTAAATTAAAAGAAAATTTTAAAGCTTTAATAACAACAACATACAGAAGAAAATCTTTACTGAAAGTGTCATGGAGTGCCAGAAGAATGAACAATCTGTCCTGGAAGAAGTGCACCCAGAATGCTCCTCCAAAGCGAGAATGAACAGACTTCAGAAAATGTCATACTTGGTAAAGTAAGGGGTCAGCACAAAAAGGGGAAGATTCTCTACAAGATGGATTGACAAAGTGGCTGCAACGATGGGCTCAAGTAAAGCAAGGATTGTGAGGATGGTGCATGACTAGGCAGTGCTTTGTTTTGTTGTACATAGGGTTGCTATGAGTCAGAGTTGACTTGACACAACTAAATCCAATGGCCAGTGTCTTTATAAGGATAGGACACAGAGACACACGTGGGAAAGGGCCATGTGAAGACAGAGGCAAGATATTAGTTATGCTGCCACAAACCAGAGAACATCAGGAACAACCATAAGCTGGAAAAAGCAAAAAAAAAAAAAAGGAGAGATTCTCCCCTGGAGACAATCATGGGAGCAAGGCCCTGTCCAAACCTTGATTTCTGACTTCTGACCTCCAGAACTGTTGTTTTAAGCCTCCAAGTTTGTGGGAATTTGTTCAAACTGTTCCAGGAAATGTAGAAAGGAAGGAGTTGATAATGCAAGAGAGAAAGAGAATAAAATTAGAGGGAAAAAGTAGGGAAAGAAGAAATAAGATCCAGTATAGAAAAGGAGTGCTTTGCCTTATCTTAGATTAGAGCAGTTCTTTTGCTGCAGCATATTCTTTTTTCCCTTTTTTTTTAATTGTGATTGGGGTGACAATTTACAGAGCAAATTCTCTTTCCATACAACAGTTCACATACACTTTGTCTCGTGACATTGACTACGATTTGCCACAAGCAGCATATGTTTTTATATCTATATTCCAACTTTGTAAGGCAACTTTGCTCTCTATTTTATTTTTAAGATATTAACACGTCTTGTTGAGTCTCAGTCTGTGCATATACGTAAGGTACCTCACCTGTTTAGAATTTACGCTCTCCTCCCTCCAGGTCAGCGTCCAGCTTATGCATTCAATACTTAAATCAGGCAATCCGAAGGGGATCATTCAACCTTTGGAAAAGGAGTTCTTTAAATTGGTTGCTCCAGGAACTATATAAAAAATAATAAAAATAAAGTCACAAACAACTCATAGCTCTGTGGGCAGAGCTATCTGAGCTGAATTAAAATTTGATGCAAGGCTTGAAGGCTTGAGAAGACTTCCCACAAAAAGAGATTAGAAAGAAATGTCACTGAGCACATGAAACTGAGTTTGGGGTCAATACTGACTTGAATAATCTTTTTTTTAAATTTTGAAAAATCTTAAATTTTTCAGATATGAATGCAATGTAAAAAACTCCTACAGTAAGTTAATTTAAAAGATTTTCTTTGTTTCATTTCCATATTTTTTCCTTCCATTTTTCTGGTATAAGTTGTCCATAAATGAAATACATTGGTAGAGTTTTGGACAATTAAAATCTTTTGTGTTTTTTATCTAAAATGGCATACTTCTTCTCTCTCACTTTCAGTTGAAGTAACATAACTGTATTTTTAATAATTTGTACTAATATTATTAGAAAATTACCAAATAAAATAAAAAGATTTTGCACAAAAGTCTGAAGAAAAATAAAATTTGAAAATTAATTTAAGCTATAGTTTTAAGGTTTTAGATGATCTGAGATTTTGCATGAAAGTCAAAAACTTAACAATTGTCAGTAATGAAATACAATTTAATGTCTATCAATTATTTTCCTCAGAATTATTAAGGTTTCATTTAAGCATTTTCAAAAACTTAAAATTTTCTTCTTTTATTATATTCTAGCCAAGCTAGAAATTAAAATATGTGGGGTGATTTCAAATTTTCTTATAATATTTTCATTTCTGTAGTTCACCTTCTCATGCAATTAAGCAGAACTGAATAATGCATAATTTTTTAAGACATGAGCTGTCAGATGTTACTTTGTCAAAAGCCTTCACATATTTCTCTGCAGTCTATCCAAATCCAAACTAAGAATCTATCCATGGATTTATTTTTAAGTTATGTATCAAGGATTGCTCATAAAAATTATGGTACTCCCTCAAGTAAGATAACTCTAAAACATAGATCTACAGTTTCCCAGAGTTCCCCAGCAACAGTAAACTCCAGCACCTAAAAACAAAAATGGCAATTTGCTTAATAATTAACTTTTACTGTTTCCCTAACTCCCCTGTCTTAATTCCCTACTTCCCTAGGAGTGTTTCTTGGGATCACCCCCCAAATTATCACTTAGGATATCACTTAGGAAACAAAAAAAATTGTGATACTGATTGGGCCTCTAAACTGACAGTTTGACCTAGGGCCAGATATGTCAGGAAACATTTGGAGAATATTTTTTGTCTAGATATTTCAATCACAAAGTGCCTCAAAATGTCTAGTAACTAGCAATGAGTTGAAAGGCTGTAAATGAAACCAGTGACTACGCATCACTTAGCTGTCAATTCAAGTAGCTTTCTCTTTTGAGCAGAAAGAAAAAGCCTTTGCCAAGTAAAATATAAAATTTGGCTTAAGATTTCAAGCAATACATTGTGAGCAGTCAATGACTAACTATTCTTGCCATCCTTCAAAAATATATTCTCAGTCCTTGAGAATCTCAACCACAATTTTGTTGTTACCTGATTTCCTGTAGGCTCAAAGTCTTTAAACAGAGGTGAAGGAAAATAGATTTTAAATATTAATGATTCCATTCAGTATCTGACCAGAACAAATAACTGACAGGCAATTTTCAGCTTTTTCGCATTCTCTTAAAAAGACTTGCAAACAGCAGCCCCATCAGGGACTGTTGCTTCATGAGATACATTGCTTTTTATTTTCTTTATGTTTACATTTCAGTTGCATAGCCAGAGTATAATGTATACTTTGCCTTGGTCATTCAAAATAATCTGAGATTTTATATACAAAAGTGCCCATCATATATAGGTAGATGGTCGACACTCCTCCCCCTAAAGAAAGAAATGACAGATATGAAAAGGGATGAGAACAAAGAGGAGGACCACGCTGGGAGAGTAGATTGGATTGTAGACAATGTAACAACAGAACTAAAGTTATTTCCACTTTGGTCACACCAAATCACATCTCTATTTGTCTCTCTGTCACTCTCTCCATGCTGACAGGTCAGCCTTGGCTCGTTATTAACCCTGGAATTGCTAAGCTACATTGAACTGGTTAGTGAAATTGAAAGATGCGGGAACTTCAGTGCCATAAGTGTAGCTGAAAATTAAAAAGATTACGTCTATAATGGACTTTTCCTAATGGTAGAAATTTAGTATCCTAGGTTCACATCTGCAGTGAAACACACAAAGAAAATACAAGTGCCTTCAGAAAAATGCATATAAGAATCCTGCTGAAGAAGAGTATGAAGGGATGGACACTGGGAGGAGGTAACTATGGGGAGGAAGTGGGAGGGGAGCTGCTGCATTGTAAATTTTGGTCAATGCCATGAGACAAAGTATATGTGAACTGCTGTATGAAAAGTGAATTTACTCTGTAAATCTTCACCCAAATCATAATTAAAAAAAAAAAAAAAAGAATCCTGCTGAAGAAAGCAAAGTCTCTAGAACGAAGTCTCTGCAAGGACACTGAGAAAGCCTCTGTATGTTCTTATGTTAATATTATCTAACTTTGTTTAAATTGAGTGCCATGTTTTTAAAGGCTCCATCCTCCAAACAATTCATCCTGCATTTGAGCTCGCTAACTCAACCTTTGTCCTACTAGGGCAGGGTGAGGAAACTTCCCTTAAAGGGACTAGGTCACTGGGACATAAACTCATTGCTTTTGACTCTCTTCTGAGAGTCATGATAACACCATGTTGTTGTTGTTATGTGCTGCCAAGTCAGACCCAACTCATAGTGACTCCTCCTTGGGTTTCCGAAGCAGTATCACTACGAAGTAGATTGCCCAATCTTTCTTCCGAGGAGTGGCTTGTGGGATTGACCAGCCTTCTGGTTAGCAGTCAAGGGGTTCAAGCACTATGCTACCAGAGCTCCTTGTTGAAGTTGTTGTTGTTATGTGCCGTTGAGTCAGCCCCAGCGACCCCTCCTTGGGTTTCCGAGGTGGTATCACTACGGAAATAGATTGCCCCATCTTCCTTCCGAGGAGTGGCTGGTGGGTTTGAACCTCCAGCCTTCTGGTTAGCAGTCATGTGCCTTAGGCACTAAGCTACCAGAGCTCCTTGCATACATACCATTTGAAAGAAAAGCTAAGTCAGATTGGTCAGCTTGATGCAGAAAAGGAACTAGTGTCCCAACTAAGGATATGGGATTGACAATCGAAAGACACTGCAAAAAATTTAAAATAATAATAATTTAATTTAATTAATACTATAAATAAATAGAACTAAAAAAGAAAGTTTGCCATTCCTCAAAACAGTGGTTTCTCAACTACAGTAACAGTAAGTACTCAAAATTTGATGAATTGTACTGAATGAAAAAGTTAAATACAAAGTCCTCTTTTCCGGAAATAAAACACTTTTTATCCTTGTCTATGGAATTTTCTGACCATCAGGATGATACACGCCGGAAGGAGCTGGAAGGGATGGTATGAAAACGCCTTTCTTGGAGATTTCCAAGAAGAAAAAACACTATAACCTGGAAATTTTCTGATTCCTATAGAGGCAGGAGCTCTAGTAGCATAGTGCCTAAAGCACTTGACTGCTAACCAGAAGTCTGGCGGTTCAAACCCACCAGCCACTCCTCGGAAGGAAGGTTGGGCAATCTACTTCCCTAGTGATACTGCCTCGGAAACCCAAGGAGGGGTCGCTATGAGTCGGGTGCGACTCCAAGGCACATAACAACAACAACAACAATACAGGCAGGGGCTTGAATGAGACTGTTTTCCAAAACGTTCCCCTTCGATGTATATTTTTGCAAATTCATGTAAGGAAGTCTGGTTCTAGGCAAAATGAAGCAAGCATACCCCATCTAATTTTCCCCACTGAATACACCTAGAGTAGTTTTTTAAGGGGGAGCTCTGGTAACATAGTGCCTAAGGCATTTGACTGCTAACTGGAAGGCTGGCTGTTCAAACCCAGCAGCCACTCCTCCCACGGAAGGTTGAGCAATCTGCTTCAATAGTGATACTGCCTCATTAATCCAAGGAGGGTGCTATGAGTCAGATTTGACTCAACTCTGAAAAGGAAAGGATAGCAAGTGGGTTGGGGAAGAAGAACAGAGCTCACAGTAGCACTAAACCTGGGGTGAGTTGAAAATTTATTTTCTCTCCAGTATCCCCCAACCCGATCTAAGCAATGGTATTTTCAAATCACCTCCCATTCGTATGAAAGCTGGATATTGAATAAAGGAAGACTGAAGAAAAATTGATATATTTGAATAATGGTGTTGGTGAAAAATATCAAATATACCGTGGACTGTAAGAACAACAAACAACTATGTCTTAGAAGAAGCATAGCCAGACTGCTCCTTAGAAGCCAGACTGGGGAGACTTCATTTCATGTACTTTGGACATGTTATTGGAGAGACCAGTCCCTGGGGAAAGACATGATGCTTGGTAAAATAGAGGATCAACAAAAAGTGGATGTCCTTCAAAGAAATGGATTGACACAGTAGGTGCAACAATGGACTCAAACACAGCAATGATTGTCAGGATGGCTCAGGACCAGGCTAAGCTTTGTTGTGTTCTATAGGAAGTCACTAAGAGTCAGAACCAACTGAGTGGCATCTAACAGCAAAAATTCCTGTGCTGCTGCCCATTTTAATACTGTGAATCAGTAGGCTATAGTCAGTGGGCTGAGCCTTGGCTTTGGGCTCAGACAGATTTAGTTGCAAATGGTGGCTGTGTCATTCAGGAGTTATATAACCTTGACTGTTATTTAACCTCTCTGAAATGCCTTTTCTTCATCAGCATAGTGATAGCAACAGCACGTTATAGGATTGGTAGGCAAATCACACCCCTGGGCTTGCTAAAAGTTTTTAGTCCAGGAAAATACAATCTTTTTGAACTAATATAAAATGGAATACAACTTCTGTTATAACTTCCTGACTTAAGGTGACAATTACAACAGTTTTTCAGTCAAATTTTCCGGACTAAAATTTTCATAAAAATGTACAGATATAATTCCCACTCATGCTACTCTAAGGTTAATTCTCTAATTTCCTCTCCTGTGCTCAGTGAGATAAGGTCAAAGACACACATTGCTTTGATTAAAATCTCTCCTTGTCCTTGGCATTCAAATTGGCCTAGACATTTTGGTTGCTTCAGAATTGCTCAAGTAAAATAGATTCCTATCTTAGATAACTTGTTAATTTCCTTTTCAAAAAAAAAAGTCCTAAAATTTTCCTTTAAATGTTTCAAAGGAATTATTGTCCCAATTGGCACTTCAAGTGAATAGACTGGACTAATTCTCAATGTCCCCTCTTGCTCTGACATTCCATAATTCCATGATTTGTGGTATTTTCAGAATGTAGAAATGCAGAAGAAGTTCCTTCTTCTGTAGGGAACCCAAACTAAATAATTACCCCTGTTTTAAGGATCACTCAAGGGTGTGTGTGTGCCAATTTTTTCATAATCCAATCATGAGCTTCTTGAGAGCAAGGACCACATCCATTATTTCTTTCCTACCTTTCATAGAATAGTCAGCACCATTGGGGTCCCAGATTTTCAAAACCAGTTTCAATTACCAGATGGCCAAAGATTGGATCATCTCTGTTTTCAGTGGGCTAGGGATTAAAATTTGCAAAGTTGACCTGTGGATTGTTTTGATAACAAAACATAATAATATACTATTGGCAGGCACTGCATAAAAGTTTATTTTCTTTCTTGTGACTTACTCAGGAGGAATCTAGGTGGACTGATGAGTATAGTGTTATTCAATTATAACTCTAGCTATTTTGATCAGTAGATGCATAATAACACCCTTCAGAACCACAGTGATTGTCGTATTTATCTGTTTTCCTTCTCATATAATTACTTTCTACTTTCCATTTGAGCATATTATATCTTTTTTATTATCTCCAAAGAGGATTGCAGCTTTCTATGAATACCATTCAAAACCAAGCAATCACCTCACTAAGAGAAGTAGTGTTCAGTGGAGAAAAAAAGTACATAAGGATTTTGTCAAATTTGTCACTGTTTGAATGAATTATTTTTTTAAAAAAAGAAATGTCTATCATTTCTGCTTCAAATATTTTATCTTCCACAATGGATCCTTAACTGTGATTGTGAGGAAATTGGCACCCTGAATATTCACAGCTTTTATACAACATATAAGGGTGTCCCTAGATGACTAAAGGAAGGCTGAACTGAAACTACAAATACCTGTTGCTCCCATGCACACAGCTCCATGAGTAAGGCTTGCAGGATCAGCAAAGCCCATGGAAGACTTTCATTCAGATTGAGTGACCATGTGTACAAAGTATCTAGAAAGAATATCAGTCAACTCAAATAAACCCTGAAAAATTTTGAGGTATATTTGTGGGTGTGTGTGCACATGCATATGTGGGGTGTGTGTGTGTGTGTGTGTGTGTGTGTGTGGTGTGTGTTCCCCAAAAAACAATGCGTTCAAGTAGCTAAACCTTCCAGTTTCCAATGTGGATAACATCATTTCAAAACTTTCAAGTGCATGGAGAAGTAGTATGACTTAAAAACCTTCTGTTTCTCTTACAAATACCTATGAAAGAAAGTTGGACAGAACTCTAATCTTAGTAGTTGGTTTTATCTGACATGGTCGCCTGTGGTCTCAGGTACTATTAAAAATGTTGTTGAAGCTAGTTTCTTAGTTTAACTGCAATTTACAAATGGTATCTCCTAATGTTCTTAACTCTGGGAGTTTTGGGGTTTGTTTGTTTGTTTTTTGCTTGTGTTCTAACCAAGAGTATACTTCATCTCTTCAAAGAAATCAAGAAATTTGCAAGGAACTTTATAAGACTCTTACAGCCCATAATAATTTTAAAGAGACTAAGCCTCAAATTTCTGCTAGCTTTTATCTGTGCACGCAACCAAGAGCAGTTGACAGTAATTTGGGGCATGTTGACACTTTAAATTATAGTGTGCTATTGGAATAGAAAGGAACTGTCAACATTCAAAGCCATCTAACACCTCACAGCTATACATACCAGGAAAATGAATAATATTTTTATGGTTTACATATTTTAGCAAATACATTCTTGTAGGGTCCTATTACTATAAGAAATGTACAATCTAATAATTATATCTACAATGTTTTAAATTTTTACTATATGTCACTTAACTTTTTTTTTTTTAACTTCAGTGTTTCATATGAGTTACAGAATGGCTGGAAGAGAACTCCACTCATCTCTTCTTTCCATACCTACTATACTCTGTAAAAACAACAACAACAAAAAAGGAATTTTTGTCTAGTTGATTCGTACTTATGGGGACCCCATGTGTGCCAGAATAGAAATGTGTTCCATAGTGTTTTCAATGGCTGATTTTTCAGAAGTACAACAGATGCCTTCTTCTGACGTTCTTCTGGGTATATCTGAACTACCAACCTTTTGGTTTATAGCAGAGCACTTAAACATTTGCACCACCCAGGGACTCACTATACCCTGTAGAGTTAAGTTCTCATCTTAATTAACCAAGAAAAGAGAAACATCTCAGAAGGAGGATGGTACACAAGGCAAGAATCAAATGTAGCTCAGTGGAGTTTCCCTAGCTACTAGTTCTCAAGTGAAGAGTAAGGCTGCCAGGGATACTGTCTGTACACATAGATTAAAATATAAATTGAGGGTGTTAATGATGAATGTTAAAAGAGAAAACCCAGAAGCAAGAGAATCAGTCTTGATTTTGCTCTCACACCTCCTCCATCCACACCAATTCTATTTCCTCACATATACCCACTTCCCTCCATTTACACCTGCATGACCCAAGAAAGGTTCCAATTTTGTTGTGGCACAAGTCTTTTCTACTCAGAATCTATATCATTCTGGGAAACTCTAGACTAATTATCAAAGCATTTCCATTAAAGAAAATGTTGGCAAACTTTGACCACTTTTGTATCTTAAACTATACCTAGAATCAGTAAGATCACATCCTCTTCTTAGGGAACAGTGTCAGGGGCCCTTAAACACAGCTCTACCACCCTTTCCTCAGCCTTCTAGGAAACTCATTTCCTTACACATACTGCATTCAATTCAACTGAACAAAAACATTTTGAAAACATAGTATGTGCTGGGTGCTGGAGCAACAATACTTGGAAAAAGAAACATATCCTCCTTCCTGATCAAGAGTTTGATAATCAAATAGTGGCACGGTTAATTATATAGCTTCAAACTGTGAGAAATGACATGATGGAAAAACAAAGCCTACTGAATGAGGAGTGATGAAGGATATCTCTAAGGAAGTATGGAAAGAATAAATTTGAATTAACTAAGCAAAAAAAAAAAAAAAATGGGGTACGAATATTCCAGGTAATATATGTGAAAGCCTAAAACAGAAAGAGCTGAGGTGGGGTACTGAATGGCCAGCATGGCTGGAGCACCACTGGAACCCAGTGATGGGTGAGGATGGAGACCAGACATGCAAGTTTTACTGGCCACATTGAGGATTTTTCTTTCTTTCCTGAGGACACTAGGAACTGATTCAACATCTTTAAGCAGAGGACCATATTTACCTTAAGATATAAGCAATACAGTCACCAGTTTCCACTGAGTTAACTCCAACACATGGAGATCCCATGAGTGTCACAGTAGAATTGTGATCCGTAGGGTTTCCATGGGAGCTCTGGTAGCATAGTGCCTAAGACACTTGACTGCTAACCAGAAGGCTGGTGGTTCAAACCCACCAGACACTCCTCGGAAGGAAGATGGGGCAATCTACTTCCGTAGTGATACTGCCTCAGAAACCCAAGGAGGGGTCGCTATAAGTCGGGTCCGACTCGCCGGCACATAACAACAACAGGGTTTTCATTGGCTGATTTTCGGAAGTAGATCATCAAACCTCTCTCCTAGTCTCTTAGTCTGGAAGCTCCACTAAAACCTGTTCACCATCATGGCAACAAGCAAGGCTCCACTGACAAATGATAGCTGCGTTTGAGTTGCATTAGCAGGGAATTAAACCCAGGTCTTCTGCTTGGAGGGTGAGAATTCTACCACTGAACTAGCACAAGCCCTTAATTAAAACAGACAAACATACAAAACAGCCGCTGTGTAGTCAAATGAGTCTCCTGAAATCCTATGTGTGTCAGAAGAGAACTGAGCTCCACTGGGTTTTCAATGGCTGATTTTTCTGAAGCACATCATTAGGCCTTTCTTCTGAAGCACCTCTAGGTGGACTCTAACCTCCAATCTTTCAGTTAGCAACTATGCATGTTACCATTAGCATCACTTAGGGTCTCCTGTAAAGATGTAAGTAGTGAGAACTGATTGTGGATGCAATGTGGAGAACAGACTACTGAGGGCACAAAAGTGGAAGTAGGGAGATCAGTTAGGAGGCGACTATAAGATTTTGGTGAGGGATAATAATGGCCTCAGATGATGACCATAAAGATAGAAGGAATAGACTATTTCATGAAAACATATATTTAATAATGAATTTCATGGGAACTCTGGTAACATAGTGGCTAAGGCACTTGACTGCTAACCAGAAGGCTGGTGGTTCAAATCCACCAGCCACTCCTTGGAAGGAAGACAGGGCAATCTACTTCCCTAGTGATACTGCCTCAGAAACCCAAGGAGGGGTCGCTATGAGTTGGGTCTGACTCAATGGCACATAACAACAAGAACAAAAATGAATCACATATATATATATATATATATATATATATATATATATATATGAAGATAGATAGATAGATAGATAGATAGATAAAGGATGTTATGGAAATAGAAAGAAATCCAGAGTGATTCTCAAATTCCTGGTTATCTAACTTAGTCCTTACAACTCTATTATGCAAATAATGCTATCTCTCAACTTAGAGATTTATTTATATATTTAAGAAATATTTAAGGAGCTCCCAGATTAGTGGTTTAGAGTGTCAGTGATCTACATTTGAATACTGACTCCACCTCTTAGTGGTGTGACTTTAGCAAGGTTCTTAACCACAAGTATGAAAATGCTCAAACACCATGCTGAACCATGTCTGAGATGTCTGGGAGGCTGAAGATTATGGAAAACAGATGCAGTACACATCTGTCAGGCAAATCTTTCATCTTTGATCTTTCATCACACATACAAAGTAGTATCAAATCCTATTCCAGAGTATTGACTTTTCTGTTAATGAAGGTTACTATGTTACTTGGGGGTGAAATGGTGTTTCAGAATGGTCTTCTTGGACCCATAAAAGAAGAGGACAGCATCAATCACTGACTTTACTTCAGAGGTGGAAATTGTTACAGCAGAGTTTGCAAATCTTGGTATGGACAGTATAAGAGATGAAATGGAATGCATCTGGTATAAGAATTCTGATATTTCAATTCACTTTTCAATTCTGCAAGGGAACACTTAGTCTCAGAGTCAGACACACACTATGGAGCAGTAGAGACTGTTCAATTGGAAAGAACATGCCTGGAATAAAGAGGTCAGTAGATACTCATTTCCAGTTAACTGTTACCATAGCACCCAGGTGTGTTTTTTGTTTTGTTTTATGAATCCAGAAATCTGGATTTTTATGAGAACATTCTTAACATTTAAATGCTGGCTCAATTTTTCAAATAAAGTGCTTTAAGTAATGGGAGTCAAATAAAAACTCATCTGAAGGCCAGATGCAGCCCACTGGCAGCCAGTTTGGAGCCTCTGATTTCCACCCCCTCTACTGGCCCCATGTGGGATCAAGTAACTGGGAAGGAATGACGAGGATGGAATTGAGACCATGGCTGTAAAACAGTATGATGCTGACACAAAAACCTAACATCACCAAATGAGCACTATTCCAAACAGATGAGCTTCCACAGAATATGAATGAAGGAAAAGGAATGGAAATGTGAAGCCAGAATAGAAAGATGATTCTATCACTCTTCTTTATAACTAATTATCACTCTTCCTTATAACTAATTACAAGTTCCTGAGAAGAAAGGATTTCTGTCTTTTATACATATCCTGAATTTTTCAAGTATAATTAAAATATGACAGATTAAAAATCAATTCAGTTTCTTTGATCTGTAAAATGTAATTCTTTGTGAGAAATGAAACCAATTCTCTCACACTATTTTCATTTTTTATGCTCTTGAAAATGTTTCTTCTATTTAATTTGGGCTATGAGAAAACTCTGCTGCCTAAAAATAACTCAATACTCATGTAACATGTAAGAGGTTCAGAGTAGAAACAGCAACTTCTCTCTATCCCACTTTCAACCGTTAATAATAGTGCTGATCTTGCAAAGTCGTTGTAAGGTTGAATTTCATTGTATTTCACTTAATGTTCAAAGAATAGAAAAACCAAGAAACCAAACCAATTACCATCAAGTCGATTCTGATTCATGACAATCCCATGTGTTCTACAGTATTTTCTATAGAACTGTGTCCCAGTATTTTCAAAGGCTCATTTTCCAGAAGTAGATGACTAACACTTTCATCAGAGAATCCTCTGGGTAGATTCAAACCACTAACATTTTGGTTAGTAACCAAGCCCTTAACCATTTGAAGCCACTACATATATTGTCACCATGTGCAACAGTCAGTGCTGAAATGTTTCAGGTCTATGCTGAGATAGAGAGATACAGAAGATACAATATATGCCTGGCAGTGAAATCTGATTCTTGTTCCTCAAACCTGAGGGGCCTAGGAATAGAATAAAGGAAGGGGAGGCATCAGAAAGAAGGCATGACCCTTGCAGGACAACAAAATGAATGTAAATGGGGATGGAGAACATGCAGACAGGTGCACAAAGGAGGGAGCTAGAAGGGGAAACGGAAAATTTTCTCATGTAGGTCGTCTCCAGGTTTCAGAAGTGAGGTGTAATGCCAGTGACCCACAAAACAGGTCAAATATTGTATATCTAATATTCTGCTCTCTCGTAACCTATTGACACCACCTCGGAAACCCAAGGAGGGGTCGCTATGAGTCGGATCCCACTCAATGGCAGTGGCTAGTGACCTATATCGTGTACCTTCTGTCCGGTTATGCAAAGAGGCCCTGAGTCTTGAGGGGAACACAGTCAATCTGTGGTAATGGCAGATCACAACACCAGATGGCGTCCGCAGCATTTATTTTCTATCTCAATAAAATCCTGTGTGATAGAATAAAAGGAACAATACTCGACAATTTACGAAATAGGTTTCATGTACTTTCACACTTCGTCTGATTGCAAAGTCATTTAAGATGACCAATCTCAATTTTGCTGTTCTTCACCTCAATTCCTGAAATGGGTTAACCAGATTACGGACAAAGTTAGGGCTTTTGTTGCTGAATAATATATAGGTTTTCCCCACTACTCGAAAGTAGAGAGTTCTTATAAAACCTTTCATACACAGAAATGGTGTAAAGCAAAGAAGCAATTACCGTTAATTAACATTGGGAAAATTTTTTAGTGTTCCCAGACCCAAAACATAACCTACTAAATCATACCAAAGAACACATACAACCTAAAATAACACAAACATACAGCAAAAGCAAGAATGATAAGATAAATATAGAAATGATATAAAATAGAAATAATGTGTGTACAACCTAGTTTCCAGGGAAGGAGCTTGGTGACGACACACTGGTTGCTGGTGTGTGCACTGCATCTTTAATCCCTTGCTGCAAAACAAAACACTGAACACTGGGGCAAGATGGCGGACTAGGCAGAAGGATTGCACAGACCCTCTTCAACAAAGAAAAGGGAAACCAATTAACACAGACAAAGAAGATAATCTTGGACCCCTGAGCCTTGAAGGAAAGGATGCAGA
>NW_006921668.1:1753825-1761161 GCF_000298275.1 Orycteropus afer afer | reverse complement strand
AAAAAAAAAAAAAAAAAAGTGTTTAAGGAAATAAAGCATTAGCAACCTGCCTTATTGTTAAGGTAACTTACTTACAAAAACAGCTATGTTCCTACTTAGCAACTGGTGTTTCTTTAAAAACAAAACCACTTTCAAGCATTTCACCCATCCTAGATATCATTATTCTGTTCTACCTAGACAATCTCAGAAATTAGATTCTTCGTGCAGAAACCATGCCCTGAACAGAAAAGGATGACTTTGGAGGGGTCCTTTGTTAAATGGATTGCATGCTTGAGTGTGTGTGTATCTGAAAATGAGAAGCAAAAAATACAGAAGATTGACAGAAATTGGGTAAATTTTTTTATAGTAGAAAATTTCAGAGACTTTTCCACTGATACAAAACAGAAAATAGCAAAACTCTGAACACCCCAGGAATTCCAAAAATGCTTCACAGGTCTCTAATAATTATAAAAACAGAAGTCTTGATTTCTGAAATATGATTAAAGTTTTACAGCTGATATTTGGTTTAGGCTCTAGTGTATCTCTTCACTGGTCAAAACTTTTTAATGAGGAAACTAAAATTTATGTATTTAAAAAAAAAAGAGTACCCAACTTTTATCAACATTCTCTTTTGTGTTTTTAGTTACCAAATTATTTACTCTTACAACTCCAGTTGAACTTTAAAATTTTTCCTACTTTCCCTCAGAACATTTCTTTTCATTTACTCATGATTCAACTTCTCCTTTGAAATTTGTTTTTTGTTTTTTGGGGTTTTTTTACATTTATAACCAGAGGTATGGGAGCTCTCGTGGCATAGTGCCTAAGGCATTTACTGCTAACCAGAAGGCTGGTGGTTCAAACCCACCAGCCACTCCCTGGAAGGAAGATTGGGCAATCTACTTCCATACTAATACCACCTTGGACTGGACTTGACGGCAGTGAGTTTGGTTTGGTTGGTTTTGGGAACCAGAGGTACAATGAACTATTTATTGTAAAGACTGAAAGTTTTATTATATTCATCCTAAATTTTAAAAAGTCTTAATACTAATAAACTGTCTCATTTTTAATAATAAGATTTACTTTTCTAGAAATTTTTCTAACCACATATTTCTTTGGCGTTTTAGTTAACTAACAATTACTACCTAACAGCAGGTGCTTATCTATAGATGTAAAAATACCACGCTACAAACATGAATATAATATAGTTCATGCCCTCAAAGACTGACCCTTTATTTGGGCAATAGCCTTGTAAGCAATTAATTTAAAATGTACGAAGTGTTCAGGCAATCACTAAAGAGGAGACAATTCTGGCCTCTATGTAAGTAGATCATTCAGATCACTGAGGAATATTTTTATATATCAACCCTGAAGTGCTATTCCTCACATAGCATTGTTTCTATAGATAATTCCAATCAAAGTAATTGTTCCTAATGAAATAATTTCCAAGGAATATTTTTTGTCATGACAAAAGGACTCCTGGTGACCAATAAATGTTTTTTAGTGAATAAATATTTATTAAAATTTATTTCTTCAAAAAATATTAAAAAGTAAAATAAAATTTAGTAACATTAAGAAAAATATAATATAATATGAATTCAGCTTTCTTCTACTTATTGAAGACCCACTAACTTCAAGGCATTGATCAATATCCCCTCAGTAACTGTATCTTCTATTACTATTACCCAAAATTCAATGGGCATAAAGTGAGAAATTTTTTTAAAAAAAATTGATACTTTTAGCCAGAAAAAAATATTTAATAGTATTAAAAATGCACTGTAATCATGGCCTTGTGTCTGCACAATTCTAGATCTGATTCTGAAGCAGCTTTATGGCCAATGAGGTACTTGAGGATTCCTCCCAATGAAAAAAAGCTGTAGCTTTCACTGGACCTATCTCACAGGAGGAGAGGTGTTTCCAAGAACTCTCTTAACTCCCCCACCTCAAAAAATTTTCTTTTAAAAAGGAGAGGAAAATAAAATGAGTTGGGGTCTGAGTGGCAGTGTTCAAAGGCAAAGGAACAACACTGTCAGAGTCTTGGTCCAGCAGAGAGATGGGAAGTTTAGTCTGGTTCTCCATATTGATACAATATCATCAAAAAAGACAAATGGGTTCCAAGCTGGTTGACTTCTGTAAAGGCAGAACCATATTCTTTGTAACTAAATTTCCCTGATCTAAACTCACAGGATTCACATAAATTAAGATCAAGCAATGTGTTTACAATTAAAACCAAGGTTATAGTGCAAGCCATTAGGAGTCCCCAAAGTCTGCAGACACTGATATTGTAAGATTAAAAAGCCAAGAAGAGTCATGTATAAAATATAAATGAGCACACAAGAAGAGACTATCAGGAATAAAAAGCAGATTGGGGGGTGGGGAGAAAACCAAGAGGGACTTTTAGAAGTAAAAATATATGTATTTGTTGAAATCTAACCTAATGAAAAGATTTGATTGACGTGGGTAGATTATACCCAAGTGGACAAAGGAGCTGGAAGATATATCCAAAGAAATTACAAAAAATACATCAAATATAGAGACAAGAAGATGGAAAATATGAAAAAGATGTTAAGAGATTTGATGGATAGAATGAGAAGATCTGAAAGTCAGAGTCTCAGAGAGAATAAAAAGAATTAAATGAAGGAAAGTTCTATTTGCCTATAACAACAACAAATGCAAAGCACTGCCCTCCAGTCGGATCTGACTCATAGCGACCCCTCCGTGGGTTTCCAAGGTAATATCACTACGGATGTAGATTGTCCAACCTTCCTTCCCAGGAGTGGCTGGTGGGTTAGAACCTCCAGCCTTCTGGTTAGCAGTCAAATGCCTTAGTAGCTTTCATTTTTCCTACACGTCATGGTGCAAAACAATCTGTCCTCACTGGACCATGTTCAAATCTCTGACCCACAAAATTTATGTATAATGAAATTATTATGGCTTTATATCAATAATTATTAAGCTACAGTAATAACCAGGCAAAGAGGAACAAAGACCTGTAGAATATAATGTGTGAAATGCATGAGCTTTTGTGTGTGCATGAGAGAGAGAGAGAGAACCAAAATATGAATAATGCTGATTAACATATAGTTTACAATATTAAAAAAGAAAGTAAAATTTTTGTTTGGTTTTACATTCTGGTTCCCTGAGTGAAGAAACTGAGAGTGCTAGATTAAAGATAGCCATTAAATACCTGTTACTCCTTTTATTGAGACCCACTAACCCTTGCCATCGAGTCAGATCTGATTCATAGCGACCCCTCCTTGGGTTTCTGAGGCAGTATCACTACGGAAGATTGCCCAACCTTCTAATTCCCCTCCCCTTAGATTTGGATTGGCTTTAGTGATATTCTTGAGCAACAGAATATGGCAGAAGTGATTTTCTGGAAATCGCAAGGCTACAAGAAGCCAAGCACCTCCCTGCCAAATCCAGGTCTTTGGAACTTTTCGTGATCCCAGAGCCACCATAAAGGAAGTCCAATTTCCTGAGAGCACCATGCCAGAGAAGCCACGTGTAGCTACTCTCACAGTCCCAGATAAAACCAACCTTTCAGCCATTTCTGCCTAAGTAAAAGATACATGAATGAAGCCATCTTAAACTCTCCATACTAGCCTATCTGCCAAATGAATACTACTAAGTGGCCTTAGTGAATGCCATGTGAAACAAAAGACTTGCCTAGCCAAGCCCTGCCCAAATTCCTAACCTAAAATTTCCTGATGTATGGTCAGTGGTGTGATGAAAAATATTTAGTGTTTTCTGGTTGGTGACCTTCAGAAAAAGCAGAAGCATATTCTCTCTAAACAAAAATATTTCCAACATTAATGTTAACTGATATTTTTGTTTATGTTAATGAATAGGATGAAAGTGGAATAACCAAAGATGTGTGTTACACCTTCACTCATTAAACAATAAAATGAACATATTATTCATATATGTTATGAATCAGATAATTATTTTAAACCCTGGAAGAATATTTCCTCATTTTTTCATTTGTGTGTGCCATTTACCAACTAACATCTATGGATATAACATACTTTTTAAATATTCACTAGTAGCATTTTATCCACTACTTTCTTAAGTTTAGACCATGAGTCAGCAAACTAAGGCAATGGGTCAAACCCAGGCTATTGCCTATTTTTGTAAATAAAGATTTATTGAAACATTGCTACACCCATTCATTCATATACTCTATAAGGCTGATTTCATGCTACAATAATGGAATTGAGGAGTTTCAACTCAGTCTGTATGATACACAAAGTCCATAATATTTATTATCTGGCTCTTTGCAGAAAGAATTTGCTGACGTTTATTCTAGGCAATCCACAAGCAATAAATTAAGCCCCAGTTTGAAATGTTTGCTGCTTCCCATGGTGTAAATACTCTCACCAGGGGTAAGTTCAACATACCAATATGATGTCATTGAGTGCAGATTTGGGAAGAGATGTGAAATAGCACACCCTTATATAGTATTTCCACCATACAGATATAATAGATATAAATAAGCCTGAAACATAGATAATAGAAAAATGTAGTAAAATTAAGAAGTGTTCATTTTTAGTATTTATTACTTCTTAATATAACTTATTTAATTATATGTTGTTGTTGTTATGTACCATCAAGACTTTATTATTAGTGTGATGGAACCAGTTTTTCCTGATTTGAAAGAGTAAGTTGGTTACATTTGTTAGATTTGTAAAACAGAGTTATTAGTAAAAAATAAAGTATATAAGCTACTATTAGGTATTTCTATGAAGTGGGGAGTGTACCCAAGAACATGTATAGGGTTGGCAGACAATGGTCCTATAACTTTATGTGTATGATCTGAATTCCCAGGTGTACAGTGGAGCTGACAAGGGGCAAGGTTGTAGTCACTGCTTGGTCACAGCCAGCTACCCAGAGGGACAAAATAGTTGAACCTGTGGACTAGGGACCATAGTCGCAGAGGACATCAAGCTCAACTGGCGTAACATACCACACAAAACATTGTTCCACCTCCTACTGTGGCGAGTAGTGACTGGGATCTTAAAAGCTTGCAAGCTGCCATCTAGATGCAATGATGGGTTCTCTCCTCATCCAGAGCCAAGAAGAATGAAGAAAACCAAAAATTCAGGGAAACAATTAGTCCTAGTGACTGGAACACTATCCGATCTGCAGCCTATACAACTATGAGACCAGAAGAACTAGATGGTGCCCGGCTACTACTGTCAACCACTTGGAAGAGGATCTGTGTAGGAGATTCTGGATAGACAGGGAGAACAATGTGGAACACAACTCAAAATCATTTGGGAAAAAAAAGGGGGGACCAGGTTTGCTGGCCCGATGGAGCCTGATGGAACCACTGAGACTATGGCCCCTAGCTGCCCTTCAGGTCTAGAATTGAACCCACACCTGTGACTTCCACCCAAACAATAGACAGGCATATGAGTTGAACATTTACCTGAGGAAGATATACTCCTTGGAGAGAACAAGCATGGGAGAAAGAAGGGCTTCTTATGCACAGGGAGACAACTCAGGGGGCAGGAGTGCATGGAAGGATGGACACAGGGAAGAGGTAACTATTGGGAGGAAGTAGGAGGGGAGATGTTGCATTGTGGTAAATTGTGGTCAATGTCATGAGACAAAGTGTATGTGAACTGCTGTATGGAACGTGTATTTGCTCTGTAAATTTTCACCCAAATCATAATAAAAAGAAAAAAATTAAAATAAATTAAATAAATAAATAAATTATATAAGCTATTTAATTTATTTTTTAGCTTATATAATTTATTTTTTAATAATGGCTCTGTTTTACAAATCTAAAATATTTAACCAACCTTGGAAACTCTATGGGCAGTTCTGTTCCGTCCTATAGAGTCTGTATAGTCTTGCTATGAGTCAGAATCAACTCCCCAGCAGGGTTTTTTGTTTTTGGTTTTGGTTTTGGTTTTAAGCACCATTATTTCCAAAAAACCAAACCTGTTGCCGTGCAGTCAATTCCAAAACATACTGACCCTATAGCACTTCTTACATTGTACTAATTAGAACTGATGTGTTATTGTGTTAGTTACTATGTTTTTTTTCCTGCATGCAAGTTGTATGCTTCTTGAAGGCAGAGGACAACTCTTCTTTTTCATTCTAGTGCTGTTTATTATTCTGATTTTCTGAGACAATGAGTGTGTCAATATCCTCTTCTTTGATAAAGCAATGACTAAAGCTTGTGTTGTTTACAATCTAAAGTTAGGTTGTCTTAACTCATAATATTAAAAAATTTGTATTAATACTGGGAGGCCTATTTCATCTTGAAATGAAATGTTTTACATGAGAAAAAATATAAAATTAATATTTAATTTTATAAAGTTTTGTAGATAAATGATAACCACTCTTATTTCTTTCTCTCCTTTGTCTCAACTGGCTAGCTCATTTCACTTTAAGGTTAGTATTTTCAGGTATAGCAAATGTTCTTTGGCTTAAAAGCAGACCATTACACCATCACCATTGAGTTATAGAGTGCAAAAGAAAAGGAAGTATATTTTTTAATGTGTAAAGAAGCAACTAAAGGCTCATAGAACATATTGGGTGCAGCAAAAGAATCTATGGGTCTTGGTGGTATTTTGAGCAAATGCAGAAGTAAAGACCATGATTGAGCAACAGAGCCCAGAAACAAGAATCATTCAAGCAAAGAAGAATTATTCGAGTACCAATAGCTGAAAAGGGGAGTGGAGGAACAATGCCACAGTACAGGCCCAGATCAGAGACTAGTTCCCCAGCTACACAGATTAGAGGTAGTCAGCTGCTACTTAGTGATATGATGCTATAAACTAATATAAAAATATATTGCATACAATTTGTAGAAAGTTCTGTATGGTTTTTTTTTTTATTATTATGGAGCCCACACTCAGTCATGTGCAGCAGTTTTTGTTGTCTTCTTAAAATATCCAAGTGCAAGTGTACCTCAAGATTTGCAGGTATGGATTCAGATCAACATAATAAAATGAACATCAAACTAAAGAGAATCACAGGAATTCATTGGGTTTACCAGTACTTATAAATGTTATGTTTACACTATACTGTAGTCTATTGAGTGTGCAATAGCACTATGAAAAAGTTTGAAATATTCTAAGAATTACTGGAATGTGACATGGGGACACAAAGTGAACACACGCTGTTGGAAGACTGGTGCCAGTAGACTTGGTCAATGCAGGGTTGCCACAAACTTTCAATTTTTAGAAAATGCAGTTATCTGAGAGGTACAATAACGCAAAATGCAATGAAACAAGGTATGCCTGTAAAACCCCCTTCAGATATTATTATATACTTATATATTGTGTTAGACTGGGTTCTCTAGAGAAACAAAAACCAATAAAGCTTATATATATATATGTATATA
>NW_006921668.1:1750526-1752645 GCF_000298275.1 Orycteropus afer afer | reverse complement strand
GCAATCAGTATTGTGTCTCCAAGTGAAAGTGTTCCTCCCTTTGGGACTAAGATCTCTAGACCCGCAGAGCATAGGGTAGCAAAAATTTTTTGAGTGGGTCATTAGGGGTAATAGTGAGTGGTACCACTCCTGTTTCCACCCCTTGGTTCCTGGACCCACGAATCCTGGCTATTGGAGAAAGAGAACCATATATTGGATGCTGGTTTAGAGCATATACAGCCTCCTGCAGAACATTGCCCCAACCCTTCAATGTATTACCACCTAGCCAGCACCGTATTTGTGTTTTTAAGAGACCATTCCATTGTTCCATCAAGCCAGCTGCTTCAGGATGATGGGGAACATGGTAAGACCAGTGAATTCCATGAGCATAAGCCCATTGCTGCACTTCATGTGCTGTGAAATGAGTCCCTTGATCTGAAGCAATGCTGTGTGGGATACCATGACAGTGGATAAGGCATTCTGTGAGTCCATGGTAGTTTTAACAGAAGCATTGTGTGCAGGGAAGGTGAATCCATATCCAGAAAAGTATCTATTCCATTGAGAACAAAACACTGTCCTTTCCATGATGGAAGTGGTCCAATGTAATCAACCTGCCACCAGGTTGCTGGGTGATCACCCCGAGGAATGGTTTCATATTGTAGACTCAGTGTTGGTCTCTGCTGTTGGCAGATTGGGCACTCAGCAGTGGTGGTAGCCAAATCAGCCTTGGTAAGCAGGAGTCCATGTTGCTGAGGTCATGCATAACCTCCATCACTGCCACCATGGCCATTTTGTTCATGAGCCCATTGAGCAATGACAGCAGTAGCTGGGGAAAAAGGATGGCTGGTTTCCACTAAACGTGTCATCCTATCCACCTGATTGTTAAAGTCCTCCTCTGCTGAGGTCACCTTTTGGTGGGCATTCACATGAGACACAAATACATTTACTCCTTTGGCCCATTCAGAGAGATCTATCCACATACCTCTTCTCCATACATCCTTATCACCAATCTTCCAATCATGCTCCTTCCAAGTCCCAGACCATCGAGCTAAGCCATTAGTCACAGCCCATGAATCTGTATATTATCACACATCAGGCCATTATTTATTCAATGCAAAGTGAACAGCCATATGCACAGCTCAAAGTTCTGCCCACTGGGAGGATTTCCCTTCACCACTGCCTTTTAAGGAAGTCCCAGAAAGGGGCTGCAGTGTCACTGCTATCCACTTTTGAGTGGTGCCCACATATTGCGCAGAACCATCTGTAAACCAGGCATGAGTTTTCTCTTCCTCAGTCAACTGATCATAACGAACTTCTCATGAGGCCATTGGTGCAGACCGGGAGAGGGAAGGTAATGTGACTGGAGTAGAGACCATAGGCATTTGGGCCACTTCCTCATGCAACTTACTTGTGCCTTCAGGTCCTGCTCAAGCCTGATCCCTGATATACCACTTCCATTTAATGAGTGAGTGCCAGTGTGCATGTCCAACTTTATAACTCTGTGCATCAGACAACACCCAGTTCATGATGGGCAGCTCAGGCTTCTTGGTGACTTGGTGGCCCATGGTTAGGTGTTTAGTCTCTACTAAAGCCCCGTAACAAGCCAAAAGCTGTTTCCCAAAATGAGAGTAGTTACCTGCAGAGGATGGCAGGGCTTTGCTCCAAAACCCCAAGGGTCTGCGTTGCGATTCACCAATAGGGACCTGCCAAAGGCTCCAAACAGCATCTCTATCTACTACAGACACTTCAAGCACCATAGGATCAGCTGGTTCATATGGCCCAAGTGGCAGAGCAGCCTGCACAGCAGCCTGAACCTGTCGCAGAGCCTTCTGTTGTTCTGGACCCCACTCAAAACTAGCAGCTTTTCGAGTCACTTGATAAATAGGCCACAGCAACACACCCAAATGAGGAATATGTTGCCTCCAAATCCAAAGAGGCCCACCAGATGTTGTGCCTCCTTTTTAGTTGTGGGGAAATCCAGATACAATAACTTATCCTTCACTTTAGTAGGAATATTTCAACATGCTCCACACCATTGGACCCCTAGAAATTTCACTGAGGTGGAAGGTGCCTGAATTTTTGTTGGGTTAATTTCCCAACTCTAGTATGCATATGTCTCACCAATAAGTCTAGAGTCATC
>NW_006921668.1:1734430-1749506 GCF_000298275.1 Orycteropus afer afer | reverse complement strand
CTAGCCTCCCCTTCATTCAAGGGGTTGTGGGTCTGTAAACTGACTCAAGTCTGGGAATTGATTGAGAGGTCGTGACTCTGTATTCTGGCGATTCAATCTATGTTGCTGTTCATGTGACCTAGAATTCTTCTGTCTATACAGATCAAGTAAATATTTAGTATGCTTGCCATGTATTTCACTACCAGGACACCATGAGCAAGTAGCCAGTGCCATAATTCCACACATGTCAGACTTTTCTGATTAGTATTCTGACTCTGCTGTCCATTATGGTAACCACGCCCACCTTGCCTTTGTCAGTTAACTGCTGCCACTTGGACCCTACCACCACGGGGTCCAATCAGCCCCATCATAGTTAAGTGTCTTAGTTCAATTAGGGCAGTTCCCACTGTCAAATCAGGTTTAGTGGGCCTAAATTAATAAAGTCAGACTGATCCAATCTTACATTCCTTGCACCATTATCCCACATGCTCAGTAGCCATTCCCATACATATTCTCCAGGTTTCTGTCTGTACATGTTAGCAAAATCAAGTAGGTCTTTTCAGGTATAGCATGCCACCTCCTCAGTCACACTTTCTATTTCACCTTTTGGGGCTCGCTTGGACTTAACTTTTGTTACAGGTCTAGCAGCAACAACGGGTGGTTGAGGTAGTTCCTGAGAGCATTCAGGAATGTCTTCCATGGCCTCTGCCTCAGGTAATGACCTAGCAGGACCAGTTTGGCTAGTCTTATCAAACTGAAGGGGAGGGGATAATGGTTTTACAGTAATCCATTCAGATGGGAGGGATTCAACAGAATTTGCAGGCTCCATATCCTGATCTTCCTGATTATCTGTCCATATGCCCTCATTCCAGGTTTCAGGATCCCATTTTTTTTCCAATAAATGCCCTCACTTTAACATCAGACACCATTCTGGATTGGCAATTTAATTGGTGTTGTAATTCAGCCACCCTTACAATAAGACTCTGGGTTTGGTTTTCAGCAATATCAGCTCTGCTACTAGAAGATATAAGGCTTTCTTTCAGAGCACAACTGGAAGCACTGAGGTCTTTTATGCAGCGCTTAAGCCAAGACTCAGCAGCTCTGAGCTCATCTCACTCTTTCACCACTTTGTCTAGTGTAAGTAGGACCAACCAACCAGCTTCCTTATACTCCTCATTCTGAAAAAATTGCAGAAAAGTATCAAATATCTGATCACCCAGAGCATCACTTCTTACAAGTACTTGATCTATTGGTGGTGCTATTTTGCATATTAATTTTGCCACCTCACGCCATGGGTTAGTAGGGCCCTCTTTACTAACAGACGCAGAGTCACTAGTGTCTTTAAGATTAATCAAACTGAGGAACCAGTTTAAGAAGCCCATCTTTATGATTTTATCTCTCTAGAACCACTCTCGGTATCAAATGTGTTAGACTGGGTTCTCTAAAGAAACAAAAAACAGTAAAGCTTATAGAGAGAGAGAGAGAGAGAGAAAATTATCTTAGGAAAATGGCTCACACACTTATAGAAGCTGGCAAGTCCAAAGTTCCTGGACCAAACGTCAAGCTGGAGGTTTTTCCTGGCTCTTGCAACCTCAAAGGCTGAGGAGCTCAAAGCTGGCAGGCAGTACACCGGCTGTTGACTCCAACAAATGATGAATCCAAGATCTCCAGGTCGAATAGTGGACTGTTTACTCACGGACAATTGCAGGCAGCACAACAGAATCCCGATCCACAGAAGAATGTCTCTCTTCTCAGGATGTCCTTGGATATACTGGAAGCAGGCCACACCCTTAGGGAAACTCCCCTTCAATAGATTGGCCACTCAGAACATAGTCATCTGATCCCATCATGGGAAAAACCACACCACAACAGCTCAAACCACACAGAATTGTGGTCCAGCCAAGTTGACACACAGCTCCAACTATCACATATATAAACCTCAAAGGTACTTGTGTAATCAATCTATTCCAGTGGGCAGAATGCACCAACATAAGTAGAAATCTACAGTCACTCCTTACCCTCTGTCTATAAGTGTAGGCAAAATTTTAAGAATGGCCTTAATGGCTCCCATCCTTATAATCTTTTCCCTTTGACCAGGAGCAGAATCTATGAACTGATGATATATCACTCCTGTGATTATTTTATGACCTCTAGTGGCATAGTGCCTAAGGCATTTGACTGTTAACCAGAAGGCTGGCAATTCATACCCACCAGCTACTCCTTGGAAGGAAGGTTGGGCAATCTACTTCCATAGCTATACCACCTCAGAAACCCCATGAAGGGTCACTATGGGTCAGATCCAACTCAATGACAGTGCATTTGGTTTGGTTTATAGTGCAAAAGTTCTTGGAGATATTTAATTAATAATTTGTTGACCTTACAATAAGGAAAGTTTATTGTTGTTGTTGTTGTTGTTATTGTTGTTAGATGCCATTGAGTCAGTTCTGACTCATGGTGACCCTACATGCAACAGAACAAAATACTACCCATCCTCACAATCTTTGCCATGCTTGAACCCATCATCCCAACCACTGTGTCAATCCATCACATTGAGGGAATTCCTCTTTCTCACTGACCTTCCACTTTACCAAAGAAGCCCAGGTGGCACTGTGGTTAAGGAATTGGGCTGCTAACCAAAAGGTCAGAAGTTCAAACCCACCAGCTGCTTTGTAGGAGAAAGATGAGGCAGTCAGCTTCCATAAACATTTACAGCCTTGAAAACCCTAAGGGGATCTATGTTAGTCGGAATCCACTCAATGGTCATTAGTTTGATTTTCCAGTTTTCTGCTTTACCAAGCACTTCTCCAGGGACTGGTTACTTCTGACATGATGAAAGTATGAAAGATGAAGTCTGGCCATTCTTGCTCCTAAGGAGCATTATGGCTGTACTTCTCCAAGATAGATTTGTTCTTTCTCCTAGTAGTTCATGGTTATATTCAATATTCACCAACACTAGAATTCAAATGCATCAATCGTTCTTAATCTTTCCCAGTCATTGTCTAGCTCTCACATGCATATGAGGCTATTGGGCCAGGCATTTCTTAATCTTCAAAGTGGTGTCTTTGGTCTTTAACACTTTAAAGAGGTTTCTTGAAGCAGATTTGCCCAGTGCAATACGTCATTTGATTTCTTTATCACTTTTTCCGTGGGCATTGATTATGGATCCAAGTAAAATATAACCTTTGACAACTTCAATCTTTTCTCCACTTACGATGTTGCTTGTTGGTCTAGTTGTGAGGATTTTTGGGTTTTTTTTATGTTGTGATGTGGTGGTGTAGTGCCTAGGCATTTTACTGCTAACCAGAAAACTGACAGTTCAAACCCACCAGCTACTCCTTGGAAGGAAGATTGGGCAATCAACTTCTGTGGTGATACCGCCTTGGAAACCCAAAGAGGGGTCATTATGAGTCAGATCCGACTTGATGGCGGTGAGTTTGGTTTTGGAATATTGAGATGTAATTCATACTGAAGGCTGTAGACTTTGATCATCACCAGTAAGTGCCACATGTCTTCTTCATTGTGAGCAAACAAGGTTATATTATCTGCATATCTCAGGTTGTTAATGAGTCTTCCTCCTATCTTGACTCTGTTCTTCTTCATATATTCCAGCTTCTCATATTATTTGCTCTGCTTATAGAATGATTAAGTAAGGTGAAAGGATACAACTCTGACACACACCTTTCTCAATTTTAAATCATACAATATCCCCTTGCTGTGTTCCAATTACTAGTTCTTGGAGTATATTAAGATTGCTTGTGAGAACAATTAAGTGTCCTGGAATTCCCATTCTTTGCGATGTTATCCATAGTTTGTTATGATCCACACAGCAGAATGCCTTTGCAGAGCCAACAAAACATAGGTAAAATCTTTCTGGTGTTCTTTGCTTTCAGCCGACATCCATCTGACATCTGACAATGATATCCCTCGTTCCATGCCCTCTTCTGAAATCAGCTTAAATTTCTGGCAGTTCCTTGTCAATGTACTGTTACAATCATTTTTAGGTTACTTTCAGCAAAATCTTTCTTTCATGTAATATTGATGATATTGTTGGATAATTTCCACATTCTGTTGGATCACCTTTCTTTGGAATGTGCACAGATATTGATCTCTTCCAATCAGCCAGGTAGCTGTCTTCCAAATTTCATGAAATAAATAAGTGAATGCCTTCAGCACTGCATCCGTTAGTTGAAATGTCTCAATGGGTATTCCATCAGTGCCTGGAGTCTTGTTTTTCTGCCAATTCCCTCAGTGCAGTTTGGATTTCTTCCTAGTACTGATTTCTTCCTCATCAGTTCTTGATCATATGCTACCTCTTTTGCATGTCAAACAATTCTTTTTGGAACAATGACTCTGTGTATTCCTTCCATCTTCTTTTGATGCTTACTGAATCATTCAATATTTTGCCCATAGAATCCTTCAATTTTGCACCTCAAGGCTTGAATTTTTTCTTCAATTTTTTCAGCTTGAAAAATGCTGAATGTGTTGTTCCCCTTGATTTTCTAACTCCAGGTCTTTACATATTTCATTATAATACTTAACTTTGTCTTCTCAAGTTGTCCTTTGAAATTTTCTATTCAGCTCTTTTACTTCATCGTTTCTTCCATTTTCTTTAGCTAGCTTCCATTCAAGAGCAAGTTTCAGTCTCTTCTGACATACGTTTGGGGCTTCTCTTCCTTTCCTGTCTTTTTAATGACCCTTCACTTTCTTCATGTATGATATCCTTGATGTCATCTCACAACTTGTCTGGTCTTTGGTCATTAATGTTCAATGCATCAAATCTATTTTTCAGATGGTCTCTAAATTCAAGTGGGATATAATTAATGTCATATTTTTGCTCACATGAACTTGTTTTAATTTTCTTCAGCTTCAACTTTAACTTGCATATAAGCAATTGGTAGTCTGTTTCAAGTAAGCTCTTGGCTTGTTTTGAGTGATGATATTGAACTTCTCCATCACTTCATTTCACAGATTTAATTGATTTGATTCCTTTGTATTCCATCTTTAGAGGTCCATATGTAGTCATCATTTATTTTGTTGAAAAAGATATTTGCAAGTTTGCTCATCTTGCAAAATACTACTGTGTGATCTCTGACATCATTTCTATCACCAAAGCCAACTACTAACTACCAGTGCTGCTTGTTTTTTTCCACTTTCACATTCCAATCACCAATATTTATCAATTCATCTTGATTGCATGTTTGGTCAATTGCAAACTGGAGAAGTTGGTAAAAATCTTCAATTCTTCAATTTCTTCATCTTTGGCTTTAGTGGTGGGTGCATAAATGTTAATGACAGTAGTATTAACTTGTCTTCCTTGTAAGCATGTGGATATTATCCTATCACTGACAAGTTTGTACTTCAGTATAGATTTTGAAGTATTTTTTTATAATGATGAATGTGATGCCATTCCTCCTTAATTTGTCATTACTGACATAGTAGATAATATAATTGTCAAATTAAAAATGGCCAATACCAGTCCATTTCAGCTCACTAATGCCTAGGACTTCCATATTTATGTGTTCCATTGCAGTTTTACAATTTCATATGTTCCTAGGTTCATATTTCATACATCCCATGTTCTGATTATTGATGGATGTTTTCACCTGTTTCTTCTTATTTTGATTCATGCCATATTAGCAACTGAAAGTCCCCAAAAGTTTACTCCATTCCCTTCTTTAAGATCAACTCCACTTTGAGGGGGTAGTTCTTCCCCACACATATTTTGAGTACCTTCTAACCTGAGGGGTTCAACTTCTGGCCCTATATCAGACAATGTCTCTCTGATATTCGTAAGTCTTTCAGTGGCCTATTTTTTCAGAAGTAGACCTGGCCATGTCCTTCCTACTCTGTCTTAGTCTAGAAACTCACCTGAAACCTGTCCACCATGGGTGACCTTACTGGAATTAAAATACCAGTGGCATACCGTTCTGCATCACAGCAAAATACAAGCCACCACAGTATGACAAACTGATAGAACAAGTGGTGGGGCAGAGTATGTAGATGGGCCTAATTTCATCACATGAGCCCTTTAAAAACAATAAGCTTTTCTTCCAGCTTGTAGTACAAGGGAATATGAGAGATTAGAAGCAAGAGAAGGATTTGACACAAGGAATATTTTCCACTGCTAAGAAGAGCGAGACCCTATGGAAGGACCTGAAATAGCCTCAAGGAGCTGAGAAAGACACCCTTCTATCAGCCAGCAAGGATATGGGGCCATAGTTGTACAATCACAAGGAACTGAATTTGGCCAACAGTGTGAAACTTGGAAGCGGAAACTTTCTGTGGCCTTGCAGATAAGAACCCAGACTAAAAAAAAACCTTGATTTTGGCCTCGTGAAATGCTAATTAGAAAACCATACCAGAGAGCCCACCCAGACTTCTGACCTAGAGAAATATGAACCAATAAACGTGAATTGCTTTAAGCTGATAATTTGAGATAATTCGTTGTGTAGCAATTGCTGTTGTTGTTATGTGCAGTTGAGTTGGATCCAACTCATAGCCACCCCTCCTTGGGTTTCTGAGGTCGTATCACTACGGAAGTAGATTGCCCAACCTTCCTTCCAAGGAGTGGCTGGTGGGTTTGAACTTCCAGCCTTCTGGTTAACACTCAAATGTCTTAGGGACTACACTAACAGAGCTCTTGTATAGCAATATAAAACTAATATAATTTACTTAAATTGTCATTAAAATTATCTTTCTAAAATTATTATTTGATTGTATGACTGCCTTGCTTAAAGTCTTCACTCTCTGGTAGCGTAGTGCCTAAGGCACTTGACTGCTAACCAGAAGGCTGGCATTTCAAACCCACAAGCCACTACTTGGAAGGAAGATGAGGTAATCTATTTCTGTAGTGATACAGCCTTGGAAACCCAGGGAGAGGTTGCTATGAGTCGGATCTGACTCAACAGCAGTAAGTTTGTTTTTTGTTTGGTTTAAGGCCTCCTGTGGAAGAATATTAAATTCTCTTTACCATGACATGCTAAACACTTTATAACTAAGCTCCTACCTCCACAGCTTCACTTTTAGTGAACCCTTGTCAGGTATTCTAGGCTCTAGCCACAGTGGACCATTTGCTTGTCCAAAAACATAATGATGGAGATGCATAATAATAGAGACTGGCTCTTTCAATACCTCTATCAATTTCTGAATTGCTGAGTCCAAAAACCTAAAAAGTAGATTTCCCATTGTGGCTATCACACTCTAATAAGTCCTGACTTTGTCCTGACTTTGTCCCCTCCTTTTGATTTTGGACTTAATCTGTGACTTACTTCTAGTCAGTAGAATATGCCAGGGTGATGAGACAATACTCTCATGATTTTTGTTGTTATTAGTTGCCATCAAGTAGACTCCATATCATGGAAATTTTATGTGTAAGAGAGTGACACACTGCTCAGTCCTGCATCATCTTCACAATTGCCAACATGTTAGAGGCCATTGTTGCAGCCACTGTGCCAATCCATCTTACCAAAGGCCTTTCTCACCATTGCTGACCCACTACCAAACACAATGTCATCCTTTAGTGATTAACCTCTCCTGATGAGTTGTCCAAAGCAAGCTTTATGGACATAAGGTTTTCACTGGCAAATTTTTAGAAGTGTATCACCCTGCCTTTTTTCTTAATCTGTATTAATCTAGAAGCTTAGCTGAAATCTGTCCACCATGGGTGACCCTGTAGGTGTTTGAAATATCAGTGGCATAGCTTCCAGGATCAGAGGAACACACAAGTCACCACAATATGAAAAACTCTATAGGATTTTATTTCACTGTATAAGACTCTGTCTTAGCTGATTGGACAAAGGTTCCCCTGAACTTATCACAGCATGTTAAAATTCAGTTTTTAAGTGCCATTTCCTTTTGCGCTACCAATTCTGCTTAAAAAAAAAAAAAAAAAACAGCAAGTTGATTCCAAAACATAGCAACCTCATGGTTTCCCAAGGTGGTAAATCTTTACAGGAGTAGATTCCCTTATCTTCCTTCCACAGAGCAAATGGTGGGTATGAACCACCAACTTTCTGGTGAGCAGTCAAATGCCTTAGACACTGTGCCACTAAAGTTCTTACCAATTTTCCTTAGAGAAGAAAAAGTATCTTATTTATTTCCATGTCTCCAGATTCTTACATATCTAATAACTTTTGCAGAATGGACCTGCACATTACTGTAAATGTCCAATTCCAATTATACATGGCAATGAGCAGAGAAGCATCCCACATTTTGTCAACTCTGGAATAACAGGTATCCTATTATCTCCCTCAGGGCCAATCCAGCCACTAGAATGTATTTAATTTTGAAGTTATCCCCACAGCCCAAGAAAAAAAAAGAAGTAGCAAACAGAAATACCTACTCTTGTGCTATATAGAACTACTTGATGAAACTACTCTTTTTTCAATCCTCTAAAAATATTCCTGTTGTTGTTGTTGTTATGTGCCGTTGAGTCGGATCCGACTCAGTGACCCTTCCTTGGGTTTCTGAGGTGGTATCACTACAGAAGTAGATTGCCCAACCTTCCTTCCGAGGAGTTGCTGGTGGGTTTGAACTACCAGACTTCCAGTTAGCAGTCAAGTGCCTTAGGTACTATGCTATTGTTGTTGTTGTTGTTATGTGCCGTCGAGTCGGCCCCGACTCATAGCGACCCCTCCTTGGGTTTCCGAGGCAGTTATCACTACGGAAGTAGGATTGCCCAACCCTCTGCCTCCTTATTTATCCCTCTAGGGAGGGCACTTCTTAACTGACTTTTTCCTTTTGACTACTCCTATGTTTACTCATCTTACTAAATATTAGAGTGCTACACACACACACACACACAAACACACACACACAAAGTAGAAATTAGAAAAACTAAAAATAAAATCAGTCATTATTTTTATGTTAACCAGTTCATAAGATTCAGAGAAAGATTGGTAGTGGGAACTTTCCAGGTAATATAAATCTCATTTATTTGCCATCCCTTTTATAATTAAAAGATTAAGTAGACTTTTTAAATTGTATGAAAGACCTCTGAAAAAGGTTTAGTCAGGCCCTGAATTAAATATAAATAAAATATTAATTAGGGTTGGTGGTAGCAGGAAACACCTCAGTAAATATTTTTCAAGGACTCAGAAGACATTTTTTTTTAATTTTATGTTGTTGCTGTTGTTGTTAAGTGCCATGGAATTGCCTCCAACTTATAGTGACCCTATGCACAGCAGAATGAAACACTTCCTGGTCCTGAGCCAGCTCCGCGATCCCTGCTATATAAGTATAGCTGGGATATGAGTTAGCATTTGGTATTTCAAATTTTCACAGGTACAATAAATATAGATAACAAAATATTTGTCATTTCATCCATTGTTATGTGTATAACTCAGGGATATTAATTACCTTCACCATGTCAGGCAATAATCACCACTATCTGTTTCCAAGCTTTTCATCACTTAACAAAAACTCAGTATTCCATAAGCAGTAATCCCTCACTTTCCTGTCCACTTCTGCCCCCCCCGAACCTTTAATAAATTTAGTCTATGCATTTGCATATTCTGGATATTCCATATAAGTAGGATCATGTAATATTTGTCCTTCTATGTCTTATATTTCACGCAGCATAGTGTTTTCAAGATTCATCCATATCATAGTATAAATCAGAAATACATTTTTCCTTTATGACTGTGGTAGTTAAGGTTATGTGTCAACTTGGCTGGGCCTGGTTTGAGTGGCTAGACAGCTCGATGTAGTTATTTTTCATGGTGAGATTGGTAATCAACTCCATGGTGGAATCTACTGGAGCAGATGTGGTCTGCTTCCAGTATATATAAAAGAAGGTGGAAAGAATAGAAAGTCACTGTACCAAAAAGAATTGGTCAACATTCTACCATTTCAGGAGGAAGCATAAGAGTAAGAAATTATGGTATTGAAGGAAGAAGTCCAAGGGGGAACTGAAAACACTGGTGAAAAATAAGGCTCTAGGAATTGAAGAAATACCAATTGAAATGTTTCAACAAATGGATGCAGTGCTTGAGGTGCTCACTCATCTCTGCCAAGTAATTTGGAAGACAGATACCTGACCAACTGACTGGAAGAGGTCACTATTTGTGTGTATTCCAAAAAAGGTGATCCAACAGAATGGGGAAATTACCAAACAATATCATTAATAACATGCAAGTAAAATTTTGCCAAATATAATTCAAAAATTGTTGCAGAAGTACATCAACAGGGAATTGCCAGAAATTCAAGCCAGATTCAGAAGAGGATGTGGAACAAGGGCTATCATTGCTTATATCAGATGGATCTTGGCTGATGGCAGAGAATACCAGAGGGATGTTTACTTGTGTTTTTTGCTTATGCAAATTCATTTGACTATGTGGATCATAACAAATTGTGGATAACATTGCAAAGAATGGGAATTCCAAAACTGTGCTCATGAGGAAACTGTACATTGAGGAAGAGGCAGTTGTTCGAACAGAATAAGGGGATATTGTGTGGTTTAAAATCAGGAAAGGCATGCATCAGGTTTGTATCTTTCACCATTCTTATTAATCTGTATCCTGAACAAATAATCTCAGAATCTGGACTATATGAAGAAGAACTCAGTATCAGGATTGGAGAAGACTCATTAACAACCTGCAATATGCAGAGGACACAACTTTCTTGCTGAAAGTGAGGAAGACTTGATGCACTTACTAATGAAAATAAAAAAATACAGACCTCAGTAGGGCTTACACCTCGACAAAAAGAAAACAAAAATCCTCACAACTGGACTAATAAACTACATCAGAATAAATGGAGAAATGATTGAAGTTGTCAAGGATTTCATTTTACTTGGATCCACAATCAATTCTCATGGAACTAGCAGTCAAGAAATCAGACATTACTCATTCCCATGGCTTCCAGTCAAACAATAGACAGGCACATAAGGTGAACATTTACACCAGGTAGGTACACTCCTTGTTGTTGTTGTTGTTGTTAAGTGCCATCGAGTCGTTTCCAACTCATAGTGACCCCATGCACAGCAGAACGAAACACTGCCTGATCCCGCGCCAGCCCCACAATCCCTGCTATACTTGAGCCCATCATCGCAGCCACCATATCAATCCATCTCCTTGAAGGCCTCCCCCTCTTTTGTCAACCCTCCACCCTACCAAGCATGACATCCTTCTCCAGGGAATGGTCCCTTCTTACAACATGACCAAAATAGGTGAAATGAAGTCTGGCCATTCTTGCTTCCAAGGAGCATTCTGGCTGCACTTCCTCCAGGACAGATCTGTTAGTTCTTTTAGCAGTCCACGGTACTTTCAGCATTCTTTGCCAGCACCACAACTCAAAAGCATCAACTCTTCTTCGGTCTTCCCTATTCATTGTCCAGCTCTCACATGCATACCAGGCGATTGGAAATATCATGGCTTGTGTCAGGCGCACCTTAGTCCTCAAGGAGATATCCTTGCTCCTCAGCACTTGAAACAGTTCCTTCGCAGTTGACTTCCCCAATGCTACACGTTGTCTAATGTCCTGACTGCTGCTTCCATTGGCATCGATTGTAGAACCAAGCAATGTAAATTCCTTGACAACCTCAATCTTCTCTCCATTGATTGTGATGCTGCTCATTGGTCCAGTTGTGAGGATTTTTGTTTTCTTTATGTTGAGATGTAATCCATACTGCAGACTGTATTCTTCAACCTTCATCAGTAGGTGCCTTAAGTCATCCTCACTTTCAGCAAGCAAAGTTGTATCGTCTGCATATCTCAGGTTGTTAATGATTCTTCCTCCAATCCTGATACCACGTTTTTCTTCATATAGTCCAGCTTCTCGGATTATTTGCTCAGAGGGCAGGAATGCATAGGAAAGAAGGATGCAGGGAAAAGGTAACCACAGGAAGAAAGTGAGAAGATAGCTGTGACATTATGGGGATTGCAATAAATGTCATGAAACAAAATGTGTATGAACTGTTGTATGGAAAATGAATTTGTCATGTAAACGTTCACCAAAATCACAATTTAAAAAGAAAAATAGAATAAATTGAATTTGTTTGGAAAAAAAAATTGGACATCGTATTGCCTTGGGCAAATCTGGTGCAAAAGACCTCTTTATAGTGTTAAAGAGCAAATGTTACTTTGAAGACTAAGGTCCCTCTGACTAAAGCCAAGGTCTTTTCAATAACCCCATATGTATGGGAAAGCTGGACAATGAATAAGGAAGACTGAAGAAGTGAGCATTTGAATTATGATGTTGGTGAAGAATATAAAATATACCATGGCCTCCCTAAAGGATAAACAAATCTATCCTCAAAAGGAAGGTCGGGCAATCTGCTTCCATAGTGATGCTGCTTCAGAAACCCAAGGAGAGGTCACTGTGAGTCAGGTCTGACTCAATGGCACATAACAAGAACAACATAAGATAGATAGATAGATAGGTAGGTAGATAGTAATCAATTGTTGATAACTTCGTCTACAAGAAATACACCTAGGACTACTTTAAATGCTTTTATGGTTTTGATTCTTACGTTTATGTCCTTGATCCATTTTGAGTTAATTTTCGTATATGGTGTGGGAAATGGGTCCAGCTTCATTCTTTTGCAGGTGGAAATTCAGTTGTGCCAGTAATTAATGAAGATTATATTCTTTCCTCATTGGATGGACCTAGCACCCTTGTCAAAAGTTAATTGGTCATAGATGTATGTATTTATTTCGATCTCAATTCTATCTGTCTATATGTCTATTATTATACCACAGTACGAGACTGCTTTGATTACTGTGGCATTATAGCATCTTGAAAGTGAAAAGTATGAGTCTTCCTACTTTGCTCTTCTTTTTAAAAATTGTTTTGGCTAGCGGAGGCCCCCTGTAGTTTCATGTAAATTTGAGGATTGACTCTTCCAACTTTGATATGAAGGCTATTAGAGTTTTGATAGGAATTGTAATAAATCTATAGTCCATTTTAGGTACTATTGATCTCTTAACAATATTAAAACTTCCAATCAATGAGCACAGAATTTATTTTGATTTATTTAGGTCTTTTGTTTCTTTCAGCAATACTTCATAGTTTTCAATATACATGTCTCTCACCTTCTTTGTTAAATTTGTTCCTAGGTATTTTATTCCTTTAAATTCTAATGTAAATGGAATTATTTCCTTGACTTCTTTTTTATATTGCTCATTTCACACTCAAAATTCTGACATTGTATTTCAAAATGAAAATCTGTGCAATCCCAGGCCCACTTACCGTCATGAAGAATAACTGTGGAGCTGAAGAATTGCTTCTCCCTTTGTTGTTGTTGTTGTTATGTGCCCTGGAGTCGGACCCAACTCATAACCACCCCTCCTTGGGTTTCCGAGGCAGTATCACTATGGAAGTAGATTGTTCCATCTTCCTTCCAAGGAGTGGCCGGTGGGTTGAAATCCCCAAGACACCACTGGCCTCACACAGCTTTCCTCACTCATTTAGGTGATCTACCTGACCTTGCAGGCATGGGAATTTGTGACACTAACCCTAAGGTCTCATTTTCTCATGTGTGTAAAATAGAGATCACATCTAAGTCTCAGGATTGTCGCAACGCTTGTGATAGACCATTCACATAGTAGTTACTCAATAAATGCTTATTTACTCATTTCCTTTTTCAGAAATGGGTTACAAGATAGAATGTTAAAGGAAACAATCTCAGAAATCTGAGGTTGAAACAAATAAATAAAAGGAATATTCAGTGAATTATTTCTCTTCTTTTCCTTAAAAATACTGGGGAATATCCATATCCAACTGGTCTTTCCAACTGAAATATCAAACTATTAAAAAGATAAAGGCAATGGTGATTTGGAACAAACAGGTGGAATAGTGTCTAAGGCACTTGACTGCTAACCAGAAGGCCCATGTTTCAAACCCACCAGCCACTCCTCAGAAGGAAAATTAGACAATCTACTTCCATTGTGATACTGCCACAGAAACCCAAGGAGGAGTTGCTATGAGTCTAATCCAACTCAAAGCATTGGGGTAATATTTTCTTTTTCTTTTTTTTTTTTTTAATTGTGATCTGGGTGAAAATTTACAGAGCAAATTCACTTTCCATACAGCAGTTCACATATACTTTGTCTCATGACATTGACCACAATTTACCACAATGCAACATCTCCCCTCCTACTTCCTCCCAATAGTTACCTCTTCCCTGTGTCCATCCCTCCATGCACTCCTGCCCCCTGAGCTGTCTCCCTGTGCCTAAGCAGCCCTTCTTTCTCCCATGACTGTTCTCTACAAGGAGTGTATCTACCTCAGGTATATGTTCAACTCATATGTCTGTCTATTGTTTGCCTGGAAGCCACGGACATGGGCTCAATTCCAGACCTGAAGGCCAGCTAGGGGCCATAGTCTCAGTGGTTCCACCAGACTCTATTGGACCAGGAAAACTTGTCCCCCTTTTTTTTCTTTTTCACCAAATTATTTTGAGTTTAGTACAACATTGTCCTCCCTCTCTACCCAGTATCTCCAACATAGATCCCCTTCTAAGTGGTTGACAGTAGTAGCTGGGCACCATCTAGTTCTTCTGGTCTCATAGTCCTATAGGCTACAGATTGGATGGTGTACTAGTTGCTAGGACTAATTGTTTCCATGAATTTTTGGTTTTCTTCATTCTTCTTTGCTCTGGAGAGGAGAGACCCATAGTTGCATCTAGATGGCGGCTTGCAAACTTTTAAGATCCCAGTTGCTACTCACCAAAGTAGGAGGTGGAACAATGTTTTATATAGTATGTTATGCCAATTGAGCTTGATCTCCTCTGCAACTATGGTCCTGAGGCAAAAGGTTCAACTACTCAGTCCTTCTGGGTAGCTGGCTGTGACCAAGCAGTGACTACAACCTTGCCCCTTGTCAGCTCTACTATATACCTGGTAATTCAGATCATACCCATAATCTTATAGGGCCATTGTGTGCCAACCATAAGCCTGTTCTTGGGTACACTCCCCACTCATAGACATACCTAATAGTTCAGCATGTCCACCCATCTATCCACCTGTATACCCATGTTTGCTTTAACTGACAATGCCATACAATATGTGCAAAAGGGTTCGTCTTTGTTGTCTATACCTCCCAGGTACCTCTCTATGTCTTTCTCTTCCTCAATGCTGCCATATTGGTCACTCACATT
>NW_006921668.1:1722486-1724139 GCF_000298275.1 Orycteropus afer afer | reverse complement strand
AAAGGGGACAAAAGTATTAATAATAATAGTAGTTTTAAAACAGACAAATGGAAGCAAACTAAACACCAGAGAAGGATAAAGAAAAAGAACAATATTGGTGAAGGACAAGGCAGGGCACCCAGGCTCCGTCTGAGCACACAGACTGGGATGGCATTCCTGCAGGCCCAGAAGGTGGGTGGGTGTGGGGGATGGCCACACCTCCATTCACCAAGGGGTGTGGGGTATAAGAGTAACAAGAGGAATGTCACACCTTTTCAGTCATGCAGGTCCGGAGTGCCCTTGTGGTTACTGGCAAGCAGAACCTGTTCTTAAGGCCATGAAATCTGGTAGAGCACTGTCTCTTTAAATATCCAAAATGGTCAAGCCATTTGTAAACATCCAAAATGGTGGCACCCTCAGGACAAACAAAAGTCCACATCTCAGCCCGTCTTCCTCTTCACGGCTGTTTCCCCTTTTATTTTACAGACACCAAAGCAGTTCTCTGTGCAGTCCCTGGCTAGCAGGCTGATTTTTAGGTTCATTCTTCAGTTCTACCACCACTTGGCACTCTCCAAGCTGTCTGTGCCGTCAGGATCGCTCAGGATGGCTGCCAGACCACAGCTCCGTATGTCTCCTTTTCTGGTACTTTCATGCAATTCTTCTGCTAGTTGGGGTTTAGTCTACTTCTATATCTTTCCCTTTAAGGTTCAGGGGTTCAGGATTATCTTCTGTGTTTGTGTTAATTGGTTCTCCTTTTCTTTGTTGAAGAGGGTCTATGCAGTCTTTCTGCCTATTCCACCATCTTGGAACTCCTTGGTGGTAGGGAGTAATATTTTCAATGTCAATTAATCCACTCAAGTGTTATATAAAAAGGTAAGACTGAAATTGAGAAGTAATTAGCCAAAACGTTTTCACTAATATTATTTCAAAGATTTTACTGCCTCTTTGTGATGAAATGTGTACATAGCATGGCCCCAAGCTTTGAATCTTCTACTCCAATTACTTGGTGCCATTTATATTTTCCACCATCTCATTGCTTCCTACCTCTATCAAACAGTGATATGAAGGAGAGGTGGTAGAGGAAATAAAATAGCCTGAATTCTTACTGAATCCAGCCACTGCTGTGTGTCAGCTCCATTCCATCCATAACATTGGAGCACATTTTGCTATCTAATGATGGAACCTTAAAGTACAATAATATAAAATTAAATCCAGGTATACAGTCTTTTGTTATGCACTTAGCTAAACCCACCAGCCACTCCTCGGAAGGAAGATGGGGCAATCTACTTCTGTAGTGATACTGCCTCAGAAACCCAAGGAGGGGTCGCTATGAGTCAGATCTGATTCAAGGGCACATAACAACAACAACAACAACAAACCTAGAATAAGAAAAGTTTGTGTTTGTCAGGCTCTTTTCCTTCCTACTGCTGCTCCTCCTTTATCCTAATGCCTGGAGCACTAGTGTTATTTGCTTTTCACCATATTCCCACTCAAACTTGTCATGACAAAAGATATGGTACATTAAAGGGAGGTAAATACATTTTCACCTGCATCCCAAGTCCACTTCAACCACTTCAAACTAATACCATCAAAACCACAAATAAGGCTTAGTCTAGCACAGTCTTCCCATTGTGAGAAACTAAATATATATATATATATATATATATATATATA
>NW_006921668.1:1705142-1721866 GCF_000298275.1 Orycteropus afer afer | reverse complement strand
AAGTAAACTCTTTCCATTTCACCAAATATAATATTATTTATAATATAATAAATAATATTTACTATTATTATTATTTGGGAGCTCTGGTAGCATAGCGGCTAAGACACTTGCCTGCTAACCAGACAGCTGGCGGTTCAAACCCACCAGCCACTCCTCGGAAGGTAGGTTGGGCAATCCTACTTCCGTAGTGATACGGCCTTGGAAACCCAAGGAGGGATCGCTATGAGTCGAGTTTGACTCGACGGCACATAACAACAACAACAACAACATTATTATTATTATATAATAAATATTATTTCAAGCGTTGTGTACATCTCTATTATTTAAAAGTGTGATTCTAATTTACCCACAACATCAATGACATATAGAACTGTTTTGCTTTCCTCTTTAAAGTAAATGGTGTTCAGCTTTTTGAAGTATTTTAGTATTTTCCTTTGCTATCTTGAGGCATATGACTTTCTATGTTCTTCCATAAAACCCTCTGTAGCTTAGTCACTTCCAAATGTCTCCCCTAACATAAGAAGTACATCTGGAACAAATGGTTATCTAGCTTTTTTATTTCCTTCAAGAATTTACAGCTGTAAGCATAAGGACACGAAGTTCACCATTGTGGGCACATTGTAGGAGCTCAATATTTGTTGAAAAAATGTAGACATAAAAATATGTTTCACTAGATGTATATTTCAAACTAAAGAAAAGCCTTTCATAGTTTTTATAGAATCTAAGTTGGGCAATCTACTTCTGTAGTGATACTGCCTCAGAAACCCAAGGAGGACTCTCTATGAGTCGGGTCTGACTCAATGGCACATAACAACAACAACAAGTATCTTTTGACAATTTAATCATTACTCAGGAACAAATGGTGCTTTTTTATGACACTATTCACTGGCCTGTTGAGTGAAACTGTGTTTAGCACTTCTTTCCCCTTTATTGAATTATCCACAACATTAGATTTTCCAACTGGTGACAGCTTCTTATCTTTCCAGATCTTTAGTCAAAGATATAATGTCATGTTGTCAATTGACAGATTTCTTGTTTGCTGTATCACTACTTCATCCCGTCTAATTTTGTTGCTGTTGTTTATGTACCAACAACTAAGAAAACAAGGGAGGAAAATTAACTTAAAGTTGCAATAAAATAATATTGATTTAAATCTTCTGTTATTGACTTATGGCTTCTACTACAAAGTACTTGTAAGTTTAGACAATGGTTTTTCAGAGGTTTCTTTGGTTTTTTTTTTTTTTTCACTTTTCTTGTCCATAGCTAAATTTTATTTGTGTGCCAGATGTTTGAACTTATTAGAAATATTTTATGTATAAGCATTGTGTCTTTAGTAATATAAGAAATCAAGGTTCCTTTTTTGCATTTTGACAAACTATAACCTCTAAAGAATCTCATAATTCAAAACATCTAAAAGTTCTGGATAAATTGCTTTTAAAATTTCTTTAAAATGAATTGCTGAGCTGGAAGTAATTGAGCAAACTCCTCAGAGGTGAGAATTATGAAAAAGTTCAAATCTATAGAATCATAAAAGCCAAAGTCTTTCCTAAATATATCTACCACAATCTCTTGGCCAAGAATTTCAAGTTTTAATGGGTCATAAAACAGAAAACAGGAATCTAACTTCATGTAAACTGGAGATTGGTCAAGATCCCTGCACAAAGCCAGGACACTGAAAATCACTATCCTCAATGTAACAATAAAGGAAAATATATATCTGAACCTTGGCTTTGGCTAGAGAAAGAAGATATCATAAACCACAAAGTGATTTACAAACAAGTTTAACATTGGAATTCATACTATTTGAGTGGCTCATAAATTCTTCAGTCTCGGCACACAGAAAAAGTACTCCCAGATTAGCATTTTATGGAAGAAGCAAATTTACATAATGCAGGCTAACTAAAGCACTTGGGGATTTCCAACAAATAGCATTCCAATAGTAATCTCAAAATAGTTGTTGAACAGATGTAATACAAATGACCACAAGTCAAAGACATCATTAAAAACAAAATGAAAAGACAAATAACAAACAAACAAAAACAGAATCAGATATATAAAGGCTGCAGTTCTTGGAATTATCTGAGTAGATAAGTAGATATTAAATATTTAAAAAATATATTCAGTGTGTTTAAAAAATTATCAAAATATCTTCAAGGGAAAGCACACTATCAAAAAATCAGGTAGATAGATAAAAGAGCCAAGTAAAGCTGAGATTGGAAATGCATTGAATTGTTTAAACAGAAGATTAGATACAATTTAAGAGAAAATTAAAATAATGGAATACAGATTTGAACAACAACAAAAAAAAATTACCCAAGTATGGCAAAGAGAGACAAAGAGGTGGAAAATATGCAGATTAGAGAGATGGAGAATAAAATGAGAAAATCTATAGGTAAGTCCAATCAGATATTTGGGAGATAAACTAGAGAAAATGAGAGTTAATATTTGTAAAGAAATTTCAGAGTTTTTCAGAATTCATGAAAAATAAAATCATCACTTTCAAGAAAATCAGTAAGACACAAGCAAGATAAATAAAAAGAAATTCACACCTCAACACATCAGAGTAAACCACCACACATCATAGACAAAGAGAAGTTAAAAATAAAATGTCAAATTACTTAAGGAATGAAAATTAGATTCCCAACTTATTTATCAACAACAGTGGAAGGTACAGGATGGACAAACAATATATTTCTGGTGGTAAACCAAACTAACCAAACTCATTGCCATCAAGTTGGTTCTGACTATAGAGACCCCTCTTTGGATTTCTGAGGCAGTATCTCTATAGAAGTAGATTGCACAGTCTTCTTTCCAAGGAGTGGCTGGTGGGTTTGAACTGCCAGCTTTCAGGTTAGAAGCCAAATGCCTTACACACTATGCCACCAAAGCTCCCTTTCTGGTGGTTCATGGATAGAAATGGCAACCTAGATTTGTATACAAATTGAAACCTTCTTTCAAGCATGAGGATAAAACAATAGTGTGTTAAAATTTAGTAAGTAAAAGTTATTACCTAAAGATCTATTCTGGCCAACTGACTGGAAGAGATCCATATTTGTACCCATTCCAAAGAAAGGTGATCCTACAGAATGTGGAAATTAGTGAACAAAATCATTAATATCATATGCAAGTAAAATCTTACTGAAAATAATTCAAAAATGGTTGCAGCAGTATATAGACAGAATTTCCAGAAATGCAAGCTGGATTCTGACAGTGACATGGTACAAGGGATATCATAGCTAATGTCAGATGGATTTTGGCTCAAAGCAAAGAATACCAGAAAGATGTTTACTTATGTTTTACTGACTATACAAAGACATTCAATTGTGCAGATCATAACAAATTGTGGATAACATTCAAAAGAATAGGAATTCCAGAATACTTAATTGTACTCATGAAGAACCTGTACATAGACCAAGAGGATGTCATTCAAACAGAACAAGGGGACTCTGCATGGTTTAAAATCAGGAAGAGAGTGTGTCAGGGTTGTATCCTTTCATCATACTTGTTCAATCTGTATGCTGAACAGATAATCTGAGAAGCTGGACTATATGAAGAAGAATGCGGCAGCAGGATTGGAGGAAGTCTCATTAACAACCTGAGATACACAGATGACACAGCTTTGCTTGCTGAAAGTGAGGATGACATGGAACACTTACTGATGAAAATTAAAGACTGCAGTCTGCAGTATGGATTACACCTCAACATAAAGAAAACAAAAAACAAAATCCTCACAACTGGATTAATAAGCAGCATCATGATATATGGAGAAAAGACTGAAATTGTCAAAGACTTCATATTGCTTGTTCTACAATCAACACCAATGGAAGCAGCAGTCAAGACATCAAAAGACATATTGCATTGGACAAATCTGTTGCAAAAGTCCTCTTTCAAATGCTGAAGAGCAAAGAGGTTTCCTTGAAGACTAAGATATGCCTGATCCAAGCCATGGTATTTTCAATTGCCTCACGTGCATGTGAGAGCTGGACAATGAGTAAGGAAGATGAAAGAAGAATTGATGCTTTTGAGTTGTGGTGCTGGTGAAGAATGCTGAAAGTACCATGGACGCCTAAAAGAACTAACAAGTCTGTCTTGGAAGAAGTGAAGCCTGAATGCACCTTGGAAGTGAGAACTAACAAGTCTGTCTTGGAAGAAGTGTAGCCTGAATGCACCTTAGAAGCGAGAATGGCCAGACTTTGTCTCACCTACTTCGGGCATAATGTCAGAAGGAACCATTCTCTGGAGAAGGATGTTGTGCTTGGTAGCGAAAGAGAGGAAGGCCTTCAACATGATGGACTGACCCGGTGGCTGCAGTGATGAGCTGGGGTACAGTAGGGATTGTGAGGTTGGCACAGGACTGGGCAATGTTTTCTTCTGCTGTACATAAGGTCGCTATGAGTCAGAAACAACTCAATGGTACCTAACAATAACAACAACAACAACAAAGACCTATTCTAAAATATTTTCCAGGATATACTCTGGAAGAAGAGCCAGAAAGAGTACATTTATGAGAAAGTTGGGAATAAAGAAAAGAAAACTAAATATGGACAAGTTAAGAAAAAAAAGAAGAATTTTAAAACAATTATAATAATGTCTACTTTTGGAGGCAAAATCAAGAAAGCTAAAACATATGAATAAGAAGAGCCTAAAAATCATGAAGAGAGTGATTAGATTTAATGTTCCAATGTCCTTGTGTTGCTTGAAAAGAATATATCGATTAATTTTAGAATTGTTTAAAAAATACATATTAGGAAAGAACAGCAATCTAAACCTAAAGCAAGAAACAAAAAAAGAAATACCATCTCTTAAAAAAAAAATCTTCTTCCTTGGAGAGCTCAATCACGGGAGAATAGAAGGGCTATGTATGCACAGGGAGACAACTCAGGGGGCAGGAATACACGGGAAAGAAGGACAAAGGGAAGAGGTAACTTTGGGGAGGAAATGGAAGGGGAGCTGCCTCATTGTGGGAAGTTACAGTCAATGCCATGTGACAAAGTGTATGTGAGCTGCTATATGGAAAGTGAATTTTCTCTGTAGCCTTTCATCCAAATCACAGTAAAAACTTCTAAAAAAAGAAAAGAAACAAAAAATCTTCTTAAAAAACAGAAAAAGAAATACTCCCTATTTCATTCCAGGATGCCAGTATTAGCTTCATATTAAAACCAGATAAACATATTACAAGAAAAGAAAACTACAGACTAATATGCTTTATGAATATAGATGCAAAAGTCATTAACAAAATAATGGGAAAACAAATTCAGCATTATGTAATAAGAATTATTTAACTCTTGAATTAATGTAATATGCCATATTAATAGACTAAAGGACAAGACCAAAGATCATCTCAACAGAAGCATTTGATAAAATCCAACATATATTCTTGATTAAGACCACTTAACGAATTATGAATAGAAGCAAAATTTCTCAATCTGTTAAAGGGCATCTAAGAAAAACCCATTGATAGCATCATACTTAAAGGTAAACCACTAAAACCTTTCTCCATAGGATCAGGAACAAGACAAGGATATGCTTTCTCATTTCTCACCACATGATAAAACATTATAATGGGGCAAGTAGGCAAGAAAAAAGGTCTATTCAGCTTAATAAAAAAAGTAAAACTATCTATGAAAAGATACCTTGTATTCATGTATCAGAAGATTTAATATTGTAAAGATAGAAATTGATCTATAGATTCAACATATTCCTATCAAAATTCAAATTTCCAGCTGGTTGTGTGTGTGTGTGTGTGTGCAGAAATGGCCAAGCTCTTTCTAAAATTCATATTGATATTTAAAGTACACAAATAGCCAAAATAATATTGAAAAAAATTAGAATTGGAAGACTCAAACCTCCTAATCTGAAAACTTACAACAAAATTACAATGATCAAGAGAGTGGATATTGGCATGAGGATAAATAAATACATCCATGAAATAAATTTAACAGTCTGGAAATTAACCCTCAGATTTATGGTCAGTTGATTTCCACAATGAAGTCAAGACAATTGAACAGACAAGAACAGTCTTTTCAACAAATGGTACTGGCACAACTGGAGATCCACAAAAGAATAAAGTTTGAGCTTTACATCACACACAAAACTTAATTCGAAATACATCATGGACCTAAATATGAGAACTAAAACTTAAAATAAAGAAATCTTAGAAGAAAACATTGGGAGTAAATTTTTGCCACCTTGCTTAGGCAAAGCCTTTTTAGGTACAGCAACAAAAGTACAGTCAAAAACAACAGCAACAAAAATAGATTAAATGGACTTCATTGAAATTAAAAATAGAACATCAAGAAAGTGAAAAAACAATCCATATAATGGGAGAAAATATTTGCAAATCACATATCTGGCAAGGGAATTCTATCCAGAATATATAAAGAACTCTATGACTGAAAAATAAAAAGACAATAAACCAATTTAAAAAATCAGCAAAGGATTTTAATATATATTTTTCCAAAGAATATAAATAAATGGCCAATAAGCACATGAAAATATGTTTGACATACTTTAACATAGCCATAAAGGAAATGTTAACCAAAACCACCATGAGAAACCATGGCATACTCACTAGAATGGCTATAGTCAAAAAGACAGATAAAACAAGTGTTGGTAAGCATGTGAAGACATTGGAACCTTCATTCAGAAAATACACACTAAACAGAAATTGTAAAATAATATGGTAGAAATGGATCCAAACATATTAGTAATCCAAACATAAACATTTAAGTTAAAATATAGAAATTGTCAAACCAAGTATATTACTTGCATAGGACCAACCTAAAAGTAAAAATAGAGAAATTTTAAAGTAAGAGTTTAGAAAATATATACCTAACCGATTCTAGTCATAGAAAAGAAGGTACTATTATATTAATGTCATAAAAAAAGACATTATGCACATATTGTTAGAGATTTAAAAGGTCATAGCATAGTAATAAAAATTTTATCTTCCAAAAGAACATAACAGTTCTAAACTTGTATGCATTTGAAAATCTAAGTTCAAAATATATTAAGCATAAATTGAACAAACTGAAAAGAAAACCTGACAAATCTATTACGAGGATGGAAGATTTTCACATACCTTGTACAGTAATCTATAGGATAAGGTTTTTAAAAAATGTTAAATCTAACTCTTTAAAAAAATTGTTAACAAGTTTAACACAAGGGATATATATAGAATAGTGCATTTAAAAAGTTGGAGACATCAAGAAAAGGTTTACTTACGGAAGGAAATTCACTTTGTTGGTTAGCGAGAATGGGAAGGAAAAGGAGGGAAAATATTGGATTACTTGGGGGGTACATGTTGATTTGGGTGAGGGGAGGGACAACATGGAAAGAGTCTGTGACCAACATGGTGACAGTAAGGAAAGGAAAGACACTGAGACATGCACAGAGGATATAGACAACAATGTACAATACTGCATCAGTACTAACACCAAACACTAGGCTACAGATAAATGCATAGGCAAGTGAGAAGATCAGGTGGGGGTCGGCCAACAGGAATATACCCTAGACCCAGGATAGATTTAGATAATATTACATATGCACTAATACTATAAAATTAGCCACACACATTACAGAAGCAACAGAAGACAGAGCTGGAGTAACCTCTCAGAGACAACCAAACACCTTGAAAGAGAGAATCACTTGACCTGTCAACTCAGGACCATAGTCTCAGGGGACACCAAGCTCACTTGGCACAATACAGTACATAAAAGTCTTGTTTCACAACTACTTTGGTGAGTAATGACCGGGGCCTTAAAAGCTTTCAAGCAGCCATCTAAGATGCAACTATTGGTCTCCTCTCATCTGAAGCAAAGAAGAGTAAGGAAAAATCAAAGACATCTGGAAATAATTAGTCCAAGGATATCATGGACCCTGAGACCAAAAGAACTAGATGGTGCCCAGCTACCAGTGGCAACTACTTGGGAAGGTATCAAAACTGGAAATCCTGGATAGAGTGGGAGGGAAAACATGGAAAAAAATTCAAAAACACAAAAATGAGCAGAATTACTGGTCAGATGAAGTCTGGTGGAATCCCGAAGGCTACAGCCTCTGGTTACCCTTCGGGCCTAGAATTGGACTCACTCCCAAGGACTGGGTCTCAACCCAACAGTAGAAAGACCTATATGCAGAACACCTACCCTACGGCAACACACCCATCTACTCTAGGGAGATACATCCATTAGAGCAATCAGCCATGGGACACCACAGTGGCAGCATTCACATAGAGGGAAAGTTGGACAGACAGAAACACACAGTTGAGAAGGGCACTGGAAAGGGATAGCCACAGGGAAGGGTTAAAAAAAGAAAAAACTCACTGCCGTGAAGTCAGTCCTGACTCATGGCGACCCCTCCTTGGGTTTCCAAGGCTGTATCACTACGGAAGTGGATTGCCCAACCTTCTTTCCAAGGAGTGGCTGGTGGGTTTGAATCATCAGCCTTCTGGTTAGCAGTCAAATGCCTTAGGCACTATGACACCAGGGCAGGAAAGAGAGGGGAGGAGAATTTGTTATGGTCAGGGATGGTAACTGGGACATGAAATCAAATGTACACTAACTGCTGAATGTAAACCAAATTTTGCTCCATAAATTTGCACCCAATGCACAATAAAATTTTAAAAATGTTGTAGAAATCACATGCTTTTCATACATACATGGAATCTTAGGCAACCTCAGTGAGCTCCAAACCAGTTCTCAAAAAATTGTCAAAAGTTATTTATGTGGAAACTGTGTTTTCTGACGTTAATGTAGCTAAGTTAGAAACAACAAAAAGAAAACTTGAACATTCCTTACATTTGGAAAAATAAAACCACACTTCTAAATAACTAATAGGTCCAAAGAAACTCATACGGTATTTAGAAAATACTTAGAAATAAAAGCAAAACTTGCTGCATGTATAAGCTTACAAAATTATATTTATAGGAAAATTTAAACACTTAAATCAGAAAATGAGAAATGCTGCAAATCAATGAGTTAAGTATCTAACAGAATATTGGGGAAGTCAAAATATATGCAAATAGACTAAAGGGAAGCAAGAAAAAAAGGTCAGGGCTAAAATCAATAATTAAGAAGACAAAGATTTAATAGTAGTTTCAAAAAAAAAAAAAAAACTGGTTTAAATGTAACTATAATTCAAAAGGAATAAAATTTTCAAATAAACAATACCAAAAATGAGATGGAAAACAGAACTAGAGATTGTGCAGATTAAAAACAAGAAAATATTATTAACAACTTGATAATGATAAATTTGAAAGCTTAGTTAAATGAACAAAATCATATGAAAAATGTCTGTAGAAGAATTAGGCCTATGTGACAAGCCTCATATTTATTAAAATGAGAAAATCAAGTATTAAATATCTGCTACAAATAAAACAGGAAATACTCTCAACTCCTTCTAACAAAACCTTAATATTGAAACCAGATAAGAACTGTAAAAGAGAAAATTTTCAAGTCACTCTCAGTCATTAATATAGAAACAAAAATTATAAACAAAATATGAGCAAACCAATCCAAAAATGCATACATAATATATCATGAACTTGTTAGATACATAATAAAAACTGAAATTTTGATACAACACTAGAAAATATTTTAATATAATTTGTCAAATTAAGAGCTAAAGAATTATCTCAACTATCTTAACATATTTTTTAAGTACAATTAATAAACGTTAATGATTTTTAGTAAAAGTTTTAGTAAACTTACAGAAGTAAGTCATATAATATTTATGAATAGATCTATATGTTGTTTTTAAAAAATAAAAACTGTATCTTTTTTAAAAAAGGCAAAATAAAGATCAACCCAAAAATCAAGGCTGAGGTTAAGTTGACAAATGAAAGAGATTCTGGCATGGTTTTCAGGGAGTTTCAGGTATATTGTTATTGTTTTAAGCTCTACGCAAATGTTTGTTTCATGAATATCTTTCATATTATGTAGTGAAATTATATATATAATCTTTTGCTGGCAGAAGTTGTTTTATAAGGAATAAAAAAATTTATAAATAATGAATAATCAATAAAAAAAGCAGAACTTCATAATGATTATTACATAAGGAGATCACTTACAAAGATAATAACATATAAAAATCCTCAGACTTTTCTTTTAAACCATAAAACCTATTAAAGAAATTTATTCCTGATATGTCTATGAACCTGTTTTAAAGGTATATATTCCTGTCTGGGAGCTCTGGTAGCATAGTGGCTAAGACACTTGCCTGCTAACCAGACAGCTGGCCGTTCAAACCCACCAGCCACTCCTCGGAAGGAAGGTTGGGCAATCTTACTTCTGCAGTGATACTGCCTCGGAAACCCAAGGAGGGGTCGCTATGAGTCAGGTTTGACTCGACGGCACATAACAACAACAACAACATTCCTGTCTGTTGCATGAAATTCTACAAGTAGAGTGACTCAATGACAATGGGTTTGATTTTTTGGTTTGGAAGTAGAGACAGCCCTAACTAGAGAGAACGCAACTAATCATAAAACTGGAATCCTACCCAAAGATGCAACAGGGAATCCATTTTGCCTCTCAGTTCTCAAGGTCTCCCAGGATACCCAAGATCTGGCTAACCTTCTAATGATAAACATCACAATGATTATTATTAACTAAATATCCACTTTGTACCAGATATTTTACATATATTGCTTCTAATTTTCACAATTCTGTAAATTCTGTATTATAAACTTTTTTCTACAAATGTAGAAACTAAAGCTCATATAGGTAGCATACCCAAGGTCACACAGATAATAAATAATAAGGTGAGGAGTTTAATCCAGATCTAACTGGCTCCAGAACTGATGTGCTTCCTATCAACCCCTCTAGGAACAAAAAAATGTTCTTATAATAAACACATAAAAACTATTGGCATAATTGAATAACCAATGTCTGTGTAACATACAAACAGCAATAAATAAAAAGAGAGTGGGCTTTGCTTTTAGAAGTCACACTGCTGGTTTTTATTTTGAACCAAATCTAGATTAGATTTTAAATTAACTTTCAATAAGACTGATCAATGTGGGTGGTCACCACTTTGCAGCTCATTTCTTTTTTCATTTTCCCTGAAAGGCCAAAATTGAATACGATATTCAAGCAGCTGCTGAGCATTCAGAGAAAACTTTAAATTTTTAGGTTTTATAGCCTCTCTCATGACCTTCTTCTAGGAAAGAATCTTCTATATTCAGGGTCACCACAGAGAGATCAAGGAGAGATTGGGCCATCCACTCTCTGGTTGACCATCCTCCCCTAAGGCACTTCCACCTTCCCTCTTTGAGCAAACTGCTATTTGCTGTTGTTATTGGTATGTGCCATGGAGTCAGATCGGACCCATAGCTACCCCTCCTTGGGTTTCCAAGGCGATATCACTACGGAAGTAGATTGCCCAACATTTCTTCTGAGGAGTGGCTGGTGGGTTTGAAACGCCAACCTTCTGGGTAGCAGTCAAATGCCTTAGACACTATGCTACCAAAGCTCCTTGCTATTTAGTGGCACAGAAAACATTGTATGTCTTCAGAAAATCTCAAGGAAAAGCTAATATTTGGCAGAACTTGCCACAGCTTGCTTCTTTTATATTCTAAATATCACTATATAAATGTGGAAGGAGCTCTGGTGGTGTAGTGCCTAAGGCATTTGACTGCTACCCGGAAGGTTGGAGGTTCAAACCCACCAGCCACTCCATGGAAGGAAGACTGGGCAATCTGTAAAGATTTACCTCTTCAGAAACTCAATGGGGGTCGCTATGAGTCAGAATTGACTTGATGGCAGTAAGTTTGATTTTAGTATATAAACATGTATTAGGAGGCATAGTGGGAAAGGCATTTGGCTACTAACCAGAAGATCAGAGATTCAAACCCACCAGCTGCTCTGCTGGAGGAAGATGAGGCAGTGGACTTCCGGTAAAGATTTACAGCCTTGGAAACCCAATGGGAGTCTCTATGAGTGAGAGTTTCCTGGATGGCCGTGGGATTATATGAAGCCTTGTTGGCAAAACTGAATTATGCTCAGCTGCTAACCTGAAAGTTGGGCATTCAAACCCACCTGTTGGGTATGGACTTCCAGAAGAAGGAACAAATCTTTCTAGAAGTGAAGGTGGAATGCTCCTTAGAAGCAAGAATGGCCGGACGTGGTCTAGAATACTTTGGTCATGTTGTCAGAATGAACCAGTCCCTGGAGGATATTGTTTTGGTTACCTAATACCACTCTGACAGTTTCCTGTCAGAATACAAATGGGATGGCTTTAACAAACAGAGGTTCATTGTCTTACAGTTTTGGAAGCTAGAAGTCCTAGTTCAAAGCCCTCAACCTTGGGCTTCAGCTCTGCCTCTGGCTCCCAGCCCATGGAAGCTGAAGACTTTCTTCTCTTAGGCAGCTGCTGGTTGCTGAGGCTGACAAACCCAAGATCAACAAGTAAAAACACACAGTCCCAATGTTACCAACCCACACTGCAGGCCATTAATTCAAGTCCATTGAAAGTCCCAAGATTGGCAGAGCATGGCAGCCTACTGAATGAAGACTCAGCTACATACAGGGTTCAAGTGGGCCAAAAACGTAGAGACCATTCCCAAAGCTGCTTTTTATATATGGGAAGCAGAGCACATCCCTAATGCAGTTACCCAGCTGCTTGGGGTAGATCCCACCATGCAGTTGATTACCAGTCCCATCATGGGGAATAACTACCACCAGCTGTCCAGCCACTCAACCAGGCCCATCCAAGTTGACACACAACCTTAACTACCACACATATCATGCATGGGAAAGTAGAAGTTTAGCTGAAAAAGGGAGAATCCTCAACTAGGTGGATTGACACAGTGGCTGCAGCGATGGCCTCAAGAGTAGCAGGGATTGGAGGATGGCAGAGGACCAGGCACTATTTAGTTCGCTTGTACATAGGGTCACTATGGATCAGAGGTGATGGTACCTAACAACAATAATGACTCTGGCTACATGGAAGAAAGGTCTGCAGAATACTTTCATAAAGATTGCAGACAGGAAAATCCCATGGAGCAGTTTTACTCTGTAACACACGGGGTTATCATGAGTTGAGGGCAGCCTCGACATCAGTTAACAACATAGAAGCATGATCACCTGGAAAGAACCACAGGAAGTGGAAAAGAATCACCTCCAATCAAACAATAACATTGCATGATGTAAAGGTAAAGGTCAGAGGTTAACTGGTAGCAATGATCAGCTACATCTCCCAGTAGTCAACTACAAAAAGGGCTATAGTATTGTTACAAGCTAAAACATTTTTCTAATTGATAGGAGCTTAAAAGGTCAAATGTATGCAAGAGGAAAATGTCATTCTTTTTTACATTGACCCGAAAACTCCATCATGTAATAAATATCATGTTTTAGGCAGTCTTAATGTAATGGGTGTTACAGGATCAGAAAACTGTCTTTTTTTAATTACACATAAAATTAAAACAAAATATATATATACAGTTACTGTCAGTCAGGAAAAATAAATTTTCCTACATAGGAGCTCTGGTAGCATAGTGGCTAAAGCACTTGACTGCTAACCAGAAGGCTGGCGTTTCAAACCCACCAGCCACTCCTCAGAAGGAAGGTTGGGCAATCTACTTCCGTAGTGATACTGCCTCGGAAACCCAAGGAGGGGTCGCTATGTGTCGGGGCCGACTCGACGGCACATAACAACAACAACAACAACAACAACTGAAAACATGTTAAGTAGTGCCATTTTTCTTTTACCTGTAGTACAAGTTGAGTTATTCAAAAGTTTTAGCAGTCTTTCATTCAATAAATAAAACCAAATTTGACTGTTCAAGCCATTAATAGTAATAGTAGGTCTTATTAGCAACTAGCATTTTGCAGCTATTCTTAGGATAAATTTAGCTAAACTCAGTGTAGTACATTTGAGCCAAGAATTTGATATGTTTTCTTCCTTTCCTCACATTATAATGACTTCTCTGTTACTCTTTGCTCTGTGAAAGTGGTGATTGCAGAATATTTTAAATGTACTTGGATGCCACCCTCAAAGACTATCTATGGATTAAAAAGAGTATCTATGGATTCATATGGTCTGCCAGCTTTAGTACCAGGAAAGATACTAGAATTTTATTTCACCTAAAGCTATTCTAACGCTTAAAATAACTCCAAAGAACAGTAGAAAAAGTATAGGTGTCATAATGTTACTTTATTTTTATTCAGTGTCTCAGATAACAATTAAAGCAATTATAATGTCTCCGACAGCATAATGTCAGCGCCCATGAAGTCAAAGTTCTATTTCACAAATAAAATACTTCATGGATATCCTAAGGTAGAGGTCTACCCAAAAATCAAATACAAAGGTGGATGCCAGACGAAACAAAGGTCTTAGAGTATAATGTATAACTATCACGTATCTTTGTAAATTGTAGTAGATGTAGCTTTTATAGTGTCAGAAGAAATGTGTTAGAATGTTTGTGATGTGATAAAGACTTCTAAAAATTCTAATCATACAAAAAATATAAATACATTTTATTTATCAGGCAAAATAAATTGATTGATTTGATTACATCAAAATTAAAGCTTTCTCTTTTGTGAAGGACACCACAAATAAAGCTAATGACGTATTACTGGATGGGAGAGGACATTTGTGATATCTAAAGCAGAGAGGAGATTAATATCAAAACTTCACAAGGAACTCCTGCAAATCAACTAGAAGAATACTAGAACCCCAAAAGAAAAATGAACAAAGTCAAATAAACAATTTACAGAAGACAAAATATTAAAAAGCACATGAAGAGGTGCTCAAATCATTAGTAATCAGAGGAAGGCAAATTAAAACAGTGAAATAGCATTTTACACCAATTACAGTGGCATAATTAGATAGGCTTGATAATGCCAAATGAAATCAGGGATGTAGGAATATAGGGATCTTTGTGAATGTTTTGTGGCAGTACTCAGTATAGTCCTTCTAGAGTGGAAAATGCAAATTAAATATACTTAGAGGCAGCAGTGTGACTCCTGAGTGTGTATACTAATTAAATTCTTATACAAAACCTTAAGCTTCATGTCCCAGAGTGTTCACTGTGGGGCTGGCTCTTCATGGTAGCATGGAGTTGGAAGCAATCTGGGTCCATAAACTCTATGTAGTTGTTAAAAGCAGTAGAATAGATTGACATATGGCACCATAAAAGGATCTTAAGCACATAATGCTTAGGAAAAACTATGATATAAAATAAAAAGATATTAATACTACCCACAAAGTCAATTGAAAATACATAAACTTAAAAATAATAACAGATCCTGTGCAAACTAAGATATACTTTAAACATTCAAATGGTGGCTATGGGGTTGAAAAGTGGGAGTAGGGCATGAGAATAGAGGAGGAGTAAAGATACTACCACAGAGGTTAGGTGTTTGATGAGGCTACAGTTGTCTAGCAAGAATTCAGTTAGCCAAACAGCCTACTCAAGCTTCGTAAGTGGAACAGGTGGTAAAGGAGTCAAGAACATTTAGTCACAACTCGAGGTCGCTCCATCAAAGAGCTTTTGATTATGTGTTTGCTTCCATAAGAATTTATGGATCATGACTATGATGTCTTCAGAACTTTGCCCCCTGTGTGTTCTATTACACTCATGGACATATGAGCAGCATGTATAAATATATACATAGAGATGTTGTTGTTAGGTGCCATTGAGTCATTTCCATCTCATAGCGATCCTATGCACACCAGAACTAAACACGGCCCGATCCCATGCCAGCTCCATGATCGCTTCTATACTTGAGCCCATTGTTGCAGCCACCATGCCAATCCATCTTGTTGAAGGCCTTCCCCTCTTTCATCGACCCTCCACCTTATCAAGCATGGCATTCTTTTCCAGGGAATGGTCCCTTCTGACAACATGACCAAAGTAGGTGAGATGAACTCTGGCCAGTCTCACTTCTAAGGAGCATAGCTCTACTTCCTCCAGGACAAATCTGTTAGTTCTTGTAGCAATCCATGGTACTTTCAGCATTCTTTGCCAGCACCACAACTCAAAAGCATCAACTCTTCTTCAGTCTTCCTTATTCATTGTCCAACTCACACACACATGCAAGGTGATTGAAAATATCATGGCTTGTGTCCCGCGCCACTTATTTGTCAAGAGACATCCTTGCTCCTCAGCACTTGAAAGAGTTCCTTCGCAGCTGACCTGCCCAGAGCTACATGTCATCTAATGTCTTAACTGCTACTTCCATTGGTGTCGATTGCAGAACTAAGCAATGTGAATTCTTTGACAACCTCAATCTTTTCTCCATTTATCATGATACTGTTCATTGGTCCAGTTGTGCGAATTTTTATTTTTTTTATAAAAATTGAGACAGAATCCAAACTGCAGACTGTGTTCTTCAATCTTCATCAGTAAGTGCCTCAAGTCATCCTCACTTTCAGCAAGCAAAGTTGTGTCATCAGTGTATCTCAGGTTGTTAATGATTCTTCTTCCAATCCTGATGCCATATTTTTCTTCATATAGTCCAGCTTCTTGGATTACTTGCTCAGCATATAGATTGAATAAGTGTGGGGAAAAGATACAACCCTCAAAAATTCCCTTCTTGATTTTAAACCATGTAGTGCCCCCTTGCTCCATTCAAATGACAGCCTCCTAGTCAATGTATAGGTTCCTCATGAGTACAATCAAGAATTCAGGAATTCCCATTCTTCTCAATGTTGTCCATAATTTGTCATGATCCACATGATCAAATGCCTTTGCATAGTCAATAAAACACAAGTAAACATCTTTC
>NW_006921668.1:1684645-1704265 GCF_000298275.1 Orycteropus afer afer | reverse complement strand
CTCTCGTGGACTTGTTTTAATTGTCTTCAACTTCAAGTTGAACTTGCATATGAGCAGTTGATGGTCTGTTCCACAATCAGCTCTGGTCTGGTTTTGGCTGAAGATATTGAGCTTTGCCATTGCCTCTTGCCACAGATGTAGTCAATCTGATTCCTGTGTGTTCCATCTGGTGAAGTCCATATGAACAACCACCATTTGTGTTGTTGAAAAAAAGTGTTTGCAATGAATAAGTCGTTGGTCTTGCAAAATTCCACCATGCGAATTCCAGCATTATTTCTGTCAACAAGGCCAAATTTTCCATCTACCAGTGATTCTTCTTTGTTTCCAACTTTTGCATTCCAGTCACCAGTGACAATTAACACATCCTGATTGCATGTTTGGTCAATTTCAGATTGCAGAAGTTGATAAAAATCTTCAATTTCCTCATCTTTGGCATTGCTGGTTGGTGCATAAATTTGAATAATAGGCATATTAATGGGTCTTCCTTGTAGGCGTATGGATATTATCTTATCATTGACAACATTGTACTTCAGGAGAGATCTTGAAACGTCCTTTGTGATGATGAATGCCACACCATTTCTCGTCAAACTATCATAATACATACATAGAGATAGCTCTGTCAAACCTATATATATTTGTGGGTATAGTCCCAAATGCCTTCACACCCCTGTTTAGCTTGAGTGTCTCTCTATGAGTTAACTCCTAAATTATTGCAGGATTGTGTGTGTAATACTGTTCACCTTTGTTATCCTTAACTGCTTTGCTCTTCCCTATCTCTCCCAGTGCTTTGATAATTTCGTGTGAATCTCCCATTTATTGTATATTGCCTTCCCATTTACCCAAATTAATATGTGTCTACACTCCAGTCATAACCAAAAACCTTGAGGGAATGAATCCCTTGGTATGGAAGCTCAGGACCATAGTCTTAGGTGACACAATGGTCAACAAGAATAACATAGTTCACAAAGACAATGTTCTATTATCATACCTTGGTGAGTAGCAAATGGATTCCTAAAAGCTTCTGAGTGGCCAGCTAAGGTGCAATAATTGGACTCTTCCCATCCAGAGCAAGAAGAGGGAAGAAAATCAAAGCCTCAAGAAACAGTTAATACAAAGGACTAATGGAGCATGTCTACCCCAACCTCCACAACTCTGAGACAAGAACTGGATGGTGTCCTGCTACCATTGATGGTTTCTCTGAAAGGTATTACATTACAGTATAAGGTCTGAGATAGAATGGAGGAAAATGTGGAACGAAATGCAAAATCATATAAAAGACCAGGCTTAATGATCTGATGAAGACTAATGTAACCACTGAGACTATGGCCCTTAGACACCCTTGAAACTAGGAACTGAACTGAACTCCCATGATTCAACTGGCAGCCAAATAATAGATTGACTTATAAGGTGAACAGTAATATCAGGAGGGTATGCATTCATTAAAACAATCAAGCATATGAGATCAAAAGGACAACATTTACCCAGGGATGTTGTTGTTGTTGTTGTTATGTGCCATCGAGTCGGACCCAACTCATAGCGACCCCTCCTTGGGTTTCCGAGGCGGTATCACTATGGAAGTAGATTGCCCAACCTTCCTTCCAAGGAGTGGCTGGTGGGTTTGAACCGCCAGCCTTCTGGTTAGCAGTCAAGTGCCGTAGGCTAGGAAATTGGGAGAGGGAATTGAAGAATTCAAGGAAGGGCTGGGCATAGGGAGGAAGTGGGAAAAATGCTGTTATAATGTGGGGATAGGAGTGAAAGTCACAAAATAGAACACACATGGATTATTCAATGGAAAACCAATTTTCTCTATAAACTTTGAAAATAAATAAATTGTGGCTCAGTCAAATCTTGTCTGGAAAAAAAAACTGTTAAGTGAAAATCTAGTCTGTTATTTGATGAGTTTTCTGCATCCTCAGAGACAAAAAAAAAAAAAAAGAAGAAGAAGAATGATTCAGTACTTTAAAAGATATCACTCTAAAGTGTTAAAGATTTTTTGCCTTGGTCATTATTGCTCTTTGCTAATATTTCATCCTGTTCTTAAGTCAGTTATTGTTAGCTGCCATCATGTCAGCACTTGATCCATGGCAACTTTATGCACAATGGAACAAAATCTTTCCCAGTCCTACATCCTGTCTTAGTCTGGAAATTTCACTGAAACCTGTTCAGCATCACTGCATTGCATGAGATGATTTGTCTGAGAATCGAACATGTGTCTCCTGCATGGAGAGAAGTAAACCACTGGACCACCATGGCTCCCCTTCTTGTACCACAGAATCAGTAAATAAGGAATATGATTTTTAAATGGCAAGTTGTAATGAATCTTTAATTTTTAAATAAAACATTATAATCCTTAAAGTTAAACATACAAGTCAAGATTTGGCATCTACCCAAATAGAGCCTCCTGTTTCTCAGCTTTGCTACTTAACCCTTCTCTGCAGCAGATGCAGCACAGAGTCTCTACATGGCATTAACTCAAATTGTTTGGCTATTTGCTCATCTACAAAGTGGAGACAATCTGCATGTCTCTAGAATTGCATCTGTCAGTTTGATTGGCAACAGATCACTACAGCTCTATGTAGAAAACCAAAAAAAAAAAAAAAAAAGGAAATCCAAACCCACTGCCCACAGCTATCAAGTTGATTCTGACTCATAGTGTCACCCATTGAGTTTATGAGGTGGTAAATCTTCAGTGTAATAGATTGCCCAGTCTTCCTTCTGCAGAGTGGCTGGTGGGATTGAACTTCCAACCTTCTGGTAAGCAGTTAATTGCCTTAGGCACTGTGCCACCAGAGCTCCTAGTATAGGAAAGAGGGGTAGAAATGTTTACCAGATTTATAACACATTCAACGATTGCAGGTAGAAGTTTCATAGTGTACTGAAGTCTTTGAAATGTACTCTAACTTTTGGCAAAACAAGATTATTTCTAAGAATACGTTTTTGAAAATACTAATTAATGGCTTAGGAATTTAGATAGTAAGGATGTTATATATACCAACACTGTCTTTTGAGTATATGTTAATTAAATATGTAGAAATTTAATTTCTCTCCTAATATATCTCTTTAAGAAAGCACTTAACAAAGTAGTTTGCATATGACCTCAAATTATAATAGAGCTGTTTCACCAGCCCTAGCTATCATAGACAGAAAAGAATAAAGAAAGTAAAAAAAGAAGTACTTTTTTTTTTTTCTTCCCACTCAGCCTCATATTCATACTTGATGAGAGGGCCAAAAAGACCAGTGATGTATTAATTGCAGCAGGGCTAAGGAATAGACTTTCCTTTGGCAGGTTATTAACCAGTTAGTACTCCAAGGAGTAGCTCCTCCCCTTCATTTTGCTCTTAAAAATATATCGTTGACCCTTTCCTCCTCCAGGCTGAACAAGAGAGAGACAAAGCAGTGGTCTTGGCCTTCTGTCATTGGATCCACCCCTTCTCACAGCAGAAGTGACCAATGTCCATGCAGGGAATATAATTTCAAATAGGGCACAGAAAGTCTAGAGATCAGGACTCTGGCAGTTGAAAGACTGTTGGAGACTCTCATTACACAGGTTACACCCCTGGTAAACACCAATAGTAAGGGGCCCTCTAATAAGAAGTGGAGTCACGCTAAGAAAGCCCATTTTAGCTGCATCTATTGAACAAGCAACTGAGAATTTCTTGGAGAAAATTGCAAATGAGAGTCAGTTTCTCCATGAAGAGCTCATCACTGCTGTAGAGGTTCATAAACAAAGTGACTTGATTTAGAGTGCAACTGGGGAGTCTGCAGATGATCCCTGCTATTCTGTAAAGCATAGCCACTTGGTCTCAGCAGCTGAAGTTTCACTCTCTGCTGTTACGGGGACACTGATTTTGGCTGACATGGTGGATGTCTACAAATTACTTGCTCAGCTGAAAGGTGTGGAAGATGGTATCTTGAAACTAAGGAATGCTGGCACTGATCAAGACTTAAGTATATATTATAAGCCTCAGAAATCTGAAGTAAATACATGAGCATTATGGCAGCTAATAGACAACAGGAACTTGAGGTGTGAGCCATCTGATTAGATGGCTGCAGCCAGAGAAATCCTTCAGAAAAATGTTCTGATACTCTATAGTGCATCCCAGGCATACCTAGAGCACCTGATGCCGCAGCCTATAAGGTCAATCTAAAACTCACTGCCAAACTCACTGCCATCAAATCAGTTCCAACTCATAGTGACGTCCATTGGATTTCCAAGGCAGTAAATCTTTACCGAAGTAGATTGCCTCATCTTCCTTCTATGGAGTGACTGATGGGTTTGAACAGCCAATCTTCTAGTTAGCAGTCAAATGCCTTAGGCACTGCACCACCAGAGCTCTTGGTAGTCAATATAGACCTAAAATACAAGTAGCTGCAGCAGGCAGTCATAGGCATTTCCAATGCTGCCCAGGCCATCACATCAGACAATGATTCCCAGTACCAGGGCAGTGGTGGAGAACTGGCTTATGTGCTCAATAGCTTTGACAAACAAATCGTAGTGTACCCCTTGAGCTTCAGTGAGAAACACTTCTGGTCTTCCCTTGAGGAATGCCTGGAGAGCATCATTAGTTGAGCTGCCCTGATGGCAGATTCACCCTGCTCACATGATGATCCGTGCAAGAATTGTGGCAAAGTGTAATACAGACCCCCAGGCCCTGCAGCAGCTGCTCTTTGAACACATGGACAACACTGGACCATAAATAAAGAAATTATGTTCTCAGTTATGCAAAATAAAATGACCAAGAAGACCAGAAACTTAAGTAAACAACTCCACAAAACGTGTCATGGACCACATTTCGGATTCTTTCCTGGAAAGCAATGTTCCAATTTTAGTGTTGATCAATGCTGCAAAGAATGTGAATGAAAAAGAAAAGAAGTTAAGGAGAATGCCCAAGTTTTCCATGAGCGTGCCAACAAATTGAGGTTGCCAATCTGGCCTGTCCCATATTAAACAGTGAAGAAGGTGTGAAGTTTGTTTGAATGTCCACAAGCCAATTTGAAGCCCTGTGTCCTCAGGTTATCAATGTTGCACTGGCACTAACAGCAAAACCACAGAGTAAACTGGCCCAAGAGAACATGGATCTTTTCAAAAAACAGTGGGCAAAATATTCACAGATGTTGTAGATGACATTACTTCCACTGATGAATTCTTGGTTGTCTCAGAGAATCATATTTTGGAATATGTGAACAAAAGCATCTTTGCTCTGCAAGAGAAAGATGTTGATGGACTATAGTGCACAGCAGTGCAATTCAAGGCCGAGCAACCCAGGTCATTCTCATGGTCATCTCAGAGAGGGATATCTATGAACAAGAGGTCTACACAGAAAAGGTGCTGAAGGCCACCAAGCTGCTTTCCAACACAGTCATGACACATGTCATGGAGTAAATGGAATCATCCATGGAAGCCCTCCACACAGACTATGCCCACCCCACAGATGAGAGTGAGTTTATTGATGCCTCCTACCCGGTGTACAATGGCATCTGCAACATTAGAAAAGCAGTATTGATAAGAAGGACCCCTGAGGAGTTGCATGACTCTGATTCTGAGATGGAAAATTTTGATGTCAGAAGTAGATCAAGTGTCCAGACAGAAGATGGTCAGCTGATCATTGACCAAAATACCAGGGCTACCATGGCTCAGCTTCCCCAGGAGCAGAAAGTAAAGATTGTGGAAAAATGGCCAGTTACCAGAAAGAAAAGAGCAAACTGGATGCCAAAGTATCCAAATGGAATATCATTGCGCTGGCCAAGTATATGTACATAACTATAATAGAAATAACTGATTTTTCCTGAGTTAAAGGACCACTAAAATACCTCAGATGTGATCAGTGCCACCAAGAAAATTGCTGAGGCAGATTCCAGGTTAAGTAGGCTTGGCCATATCGTCACAGACAATTGACCAGACTTGGCCTGCAACAGAACCTGCTGGCCTACCTGCAGCTCATTGCTCTCTACTGCCAGCTGCTCAATATGTGCAGCAAAATCAAGGCCAAGGTGCAGAACCACAGTGGAGAACTTGTTCTATTGGGGGTGGACAGAACCATGTCACTGATCCAGGCAGCCATAACTGGATGAATGCTGCAGTGCAGGTGGGAAAAGCATCCTACACAGCTTCCATCAAATACCAGAAGTTCAGGTCATGGCTTCCCTCAACCTTCCTGCTGTGTCATGGAAGATGAAGGCATGTGAGAAAAAGTCCTTGGTGAAGAGAGATAAATAGAGTGAGATACAGACCAAGATCAAACTGGCATCTCAAAAGAACATGAATTCCATGCAGGCCTTCAGTGAATTCAAAGCTATGGCAGCATCTAAGTCTTCCTAATCACCTGCCTTACCTGTCAAAACTCCAAAATATCAGTCACTATTCTTCACTCAAACGTATTTTTTGACTCATGTTAGATTACACAGGGGTACAGGCAAATATTAATACTAGTGAGATGGTGAGTTTTGCGAGAACATTTTTGTGCTCGAGTCTGTCAAAAATGCTTTTAGAATTCAGGAGCATGTTTCTATCTACATTTTTCATAAGCATAAATAAAAATAAGAATTCCATAACCAAAAAGAATCCCATAATTAACTTGTTAGTAATCCTGTTGGTCATGTCGTGATGCCTATTCTCACTGGTGACACTCTGGGTTTGAGGGAAGAGGATCCAAGTTCAGGACAGGGTGCTTCCATGAGTCCCAGGCTCAGGCAGTTGCCTGGTATTAAATGACCAAATATTATCCATGGTAAGCAAGCAGGTGTGTCTTAGGAAGCAGTCCCTGGAAAAGGAACATTCCCAGAAAGATCTTCAGAGGAACAAACCATATGAAACTGAGGAAAAGATAATGCATCATGAAGAAAAATCCTTGCTCTCTTTATGACATAAAATGAGAATTTTAATGCATGGTTAATATTATTAATGTACTCTGCTACAAGATATTAATAAATTGCTTTTTTCAGGCTAGAATGTTGTGGTATTGTAATCAGAACATGTGTTTCTTCCTTTTCTTCCAACTTCAAATCCAAATCTTCATTGGGCTCATTTCTAATAATTGCAATGTTTCCTGCCTTGGACTTGCAGCAGAAGCTTGACACTCCCCAGAAGGAAGGTTGGGCAATCTACTTCTGCAGTGATATTGCCTCAGGAAACCCAAGGAGGGGTCTCTATGAGTTGGATCCAACTCCATAGCAGTGAGTTTGGTTTGGTTTGGTTAGGTAATAATTTAGGCATCATCTTATTTGTGATTATTATAGCTGAAAAAATATAATTTTATTGTCTTATTTAAATTTTTAAATATGAATGTTTTTACACTAACTTTTCCCAATAAAGCCTACTGTATAACTAACTAAATAAATAAATAATTGAAAAGCTGTGTTACAAAATTGAATTCTATTTGTAAAAAATTCTGCAGACTTTTCTTATAATATAAAAAAAAAAAAAACCTTCTTTCCTGATCCCCCTTCTCCCTGCAGCTATCCCTATTTCTCCTCTTTCTTTCAAAGCATTATTCCTTGAAAGAAAAAAAAAAAAAAAGCCAATATCCCTCATGAAGATACAAAGATGACGTACTGCCGTGGAGTCAGATCTGACTCATAACAACCCCCCTTGGGTTTCCAAGGTGGTATCTCAACAAAAGTAGATTGTCCAACCTTCTTTCTGAGGAGTGGCTGGTGGGTTTGAACCACAAGCCTCCTGGTTAGTAGTGACATGCCTTAGGCACTATGCTACCGGAGCTCCTTCATGAAGATGGGGGGGGGGGATCCTTAACAAAAAGTTATTATCTCAAATCCAGTGGTATGTAAAAGTGACAATACATGACAGTTTGATTTAATAGTTCAAAATCAAATAGTATAATTTCTCATGTTAATAAAAAAGAGGAAAATAATATGACTATCTTTACAGATGGTGAAAATAATATCATATGAAATTAAACTCTTATTCATGATCAAAACACTCAGGTAATCACTGTGAGATTGAATATCAAGGATGTACTCTGTCACCACTTCTATCAACATTGACCTAGAAATGCTAACCAATATAGGCAAGAAAAATGACTAAAATGTGAAAGATTAAATATGTGAAAGAATATAAATGTGAAAATGTGAAAGAAATAAAGAAAGATGTGAAAAATGTGATAGAAATAAAATGTGAAAGAGTGGATACATAGACAGATAAGAAGATCAGGTGTGGATAAGTGAATGGGAATATATCCATGACTATACATAGGTTTGGCAGACAATATTCCTACATATGTATTTGTATGTGCTATAAAAATATCCATATGCAGTTTAAACCCAACAGAAGGCAAAGTTATAATAATTTCTTAGCCGCAACTAAACACCTTGAGGGAGTGAGTCACTAGGCATGTGGGCTGGGGACAATGGTTGCAGGAAACATTAAGCTCAATGTGCAAACATGGAATACAAAAATACTGTTCTACATCTTCTGTGAGTAGAAACTGGCATCTTAAAAGCTTGCGAGCAGCCATCCAAGATGCAACTATTGGTCGCTCCTTGTCCAGAACAAAGAAAAGTGAAGAAAATCAAAGACACATAGAAACAGTAGTCCAAAGGACTAATGGATCATGAGAACTTTAGCTTAGATGACCCCAAGACCAGACAAAGGATATGGTGCCCAGCTACTTATACCAATCTCTCAGAAACGGATCAAAATCGGAGATCCTTGATAGAGTGTGGGGGGGTGGGGAATGTGGAACAAAACTCAAAATAATAATAATAATAATAATAAAGGCCATGTTCACTGATCTGATGGAGACTGGTGAAATCCCTAAGACCATGGGCCCTAGTTACCTTTCTGCCTGAATTGAACTTACTCCCATGGCTGACCTCTCAGCCAAACAGTAGACAGACATAGGAGCTGACCATCTACACGAGGGAGTTGCACTCCTTACAACAATCTACAATGGAAGATCAGAAGGGCTACATTTGCACAGGGAGAAAAGTAAGGAGGCAGGAATGCATAGACAAGAAGGACACAAGGAAAGGATAACCATAGGGAGGATGTGGAAAGAAAGCTGTTATGCTGTGGAGAATATAACCAGTGGCACAAAACAAAATGTATATGAACTATTGAATGTAAAATGAATTTGTTTTCTAAAATTTCACTCAAATCACAATTAAAAAGTTAAAATAAATAAAGTGATTATTGACTTATTTAAAAAAAAAAAAAGTAAAAGAATTAGAAAAGAAATAAAACTCTCATTATTTGAAACACAAATACCCAAAAAGTATATGAAAACTAATAGAAATTTTAAAAGACTATACAGATAAACAGGAGCTCTGGTAGCATAGTGCCTAAGGCACTTGACTGCTAACCAGAAGGCTGGCAGTTACAACCCACCAGCCACTTCTCGGAAGGAAGGTTGGACAACCTACTTCCGTAGTGATACTGCCTCGGCAACCAGAGAAGAATTGAGTCCTACTTGACAGCACATAACAACAACAAACAACATACAGATAAACCATTAGAAATAATTTTATCAAGATCAATGTCTTCAATGGTCTATAACTCTAACATAAATAGAAAATTCACATAAAACCAAAAAAAAAAAAGGGGAGGGGGCCTCTGAGTGTAGTGCCTAAGGCATTTGACTGCTAACCAGAAGGCTGGTGGTTCAAACACAGCATTTAAAAATTATTGCATTTAGTTTAAAATGGAATTTATATCAAAGTATCCCTGATATTATAGTAGTAGTCATGTCTCAGATTGGCATTGTCAATCCATGAATTAGTTTCTCTCATAGGATTGGACAAGTATTCACATTGATTATTTTATTTATTCTTCTAAGATGATTTAAAATAGCATTTGCAGATAGTTGATAAAATTCAATATTCTTGATTTAGTAGAAACTTTAAAAAGGTATTGCTTAAATATAAAGTATATATTTAAATCCACAGAGCAATTAAGAATGGATATTGAATTTGGCCTCATTAACCCTGATACCAGAAGAACTAGACAGTGCCCAGCTACCACCAACAACCATTTTGATCAAGTCCACAATAGATGGACCCTGAGAGAAAGGGAGAAAAATGTGGAACTGAACCACAAATTACTAAAAATAATAAATAAATAAAACCACAGATTTACTGGACAAGTTGGAATTGGAGGACTCTCTGAGACTACTGCCCTGAGAAAAACCAAAAAAGCAAACCCACTGCCAGAGAGTCAATTCCAACTCATAGCCACTCTACAGGTCAGAGTAAAACTCCCCTTTAGAATTTCCAAAGCTGTAAATCTTCATGGAAGCAGACTGCTTCATCTATCTACCACAAAGTAGCTACTGTCCTTGAACTATCAACCATTTGGTTAGTAGCAGAATGCTTTAACACCTGTCTCACCAGAGCTCCTTATATTTGCTCTGAGATAAATACTCTTTAAACCTTGAAACAAAATTAGCTGCTGAGATCACCTTTTAGCTAAATAGCACATTGGCTTACAAAATAATGAATATCTCCCTTGAGTACTATGCTTCTATAAAAAAAATAATCTATATGAGGCCAAGTGGTCAATAATTTATTTAAAACAAAGATGACAAGGAAAGGGAGTCAGGAAACTAGGTTAATGGAAGGGAGGGAACAACCAGAATAGAAATATTGAGAATGTTCACACATTGTGAAGTATGTAACCAATATCACTGAACAATTTGTGTAGAAATTGTGGAATGGGAACCTAAATTGCTGTGTAAAAACTTGCACCAAAAACACAATAAAATATTATTTTAAAAATAAAGAATATTTAAGCCTTTCCCATGAATAGCATGACTCCTTGAATTAATCTGGGATGCCTTTATTACTCCTAGTATTTCTAGTCAATGTAATAAGATTTGAAGCAATGTAAGATAAATAAAAGAACAAAATTCTACTGGGGAAAGTATCATAAAACAAAGTATGAGGATTAGATTTGTTCTCAAATGAAACTGAATTTATACCTCAACTCTGCCATTTACTGTCTATCCCTTTTCAAATTACAATGGAATAAAAAATAATTAGAAAAAGACTTGAATTGGCACTTCACAAAGAGAACACTCAAATGACCACCAACTTTATGGTTAGCAGTCAAATGCCTTAGATACAATGCCACCAGAGCTCCTTGTATACAAAAGTCAACTCAAAATTAATCAAGGGCTTAAATATAAAAACTAAAACCATTAAACTCTTAAAAGAAAACATGTGGGTAATGCTTTATAATTTAGTATTAAACAATGGATTCTTAGATATGACACCAAAAGCACAAGCAAAATACAAGATAAATACATGGGACTGCATGAAAATTGAAAATGTTTGTTCATCAAAAGACTTTTGTCAAAAAAGTGGAGAGACAACCTACAGAATGAGGGATAAATTGGGAACTATATATCTGATAAAGGTTTAATATAAAAAATATACAAAGAACCCCCTAAAACCCAACAATACAAAAATAAGCAACTTGATTTAAAAATGAGCAAAGGATTGAATAAGCATTCCAACAAAGAAGAAATGAAAATGACAAAAAAGTAATGAAAAAATCTTCAATGACTTTCCTCCTTCTTGTTGTTGTTGTTGTTGTTGTTGTTGTTAGGTGCCATAGAGTTATCTCTGACTCACAGCAACTCTATGTAAAACATAGAATGAAACAATGCCCAGGCGTGTGTCATCCTCACACTCCTTGCTATAACTGAGCCCATCATTGAAGCCAATGTGTCAATCCATCTCGTTGAGGGTCTTCTTCTTCAATGACCCTCCACTTTACCCAGCATGATAGCCTTCCCCAGGCAATGGTCCCTCTGACAATGTGACCAAATTAGGTGAGATGAAGTCTGGCCATTTCTACTTCCAAGGAACATTCTGGCTGCACCTCTTCCAGAACAGATTTGTTAGTTCTTCTGGCAGTTCATGGTAGTTAGCATTCCTCACTAACATCACAACTCAAAAGCATCCACGCTTCTTCAGTCTTCCTTATTCATTGCCCAGCTTTGACATGCATATGAGGTGATTGAAAACACAATGACTTGAGTTAAGAGCATCTTAGTCTTTGAAGAGACATCTTGGCTCTTCAGCACTTCAAAGTGGTCTTTTGCAGCAGATTTGCCCAGTGCAATACAACATCTGATTTTTTGCCTGCTGCTTCTATTGGGTGCTGATTGTAGATCCAAGTAATATGAAATTTTTGACAACTTTAATCTCTTCTTCATTTATTGTGATAGTGCTTATTGGTCCAGTTGTGAGGATTTTCATTTTCTTTATGTTGAGGTGTAATCCATACTGCAGACAGTAATCTTTAATCTTCATCAGTAAATGCTGCAAGTCATCTTCACTTACAGCAAGCAAGGTTGTGTCATCTGCATATCACAGGTTGTTACTGAGTCGTCCTCCAATCCTGATGCCATGTTCTTCATATAGGCCAGCTTTTTAGATTATTTTCTCAGCATACAGATTGAATAAGGAAATGCACATCAAAAGCACATTGAGATATCAACTCATCTCCACTAAAATGACTATGATTTTTTAAAAAATGAAAACAACAGGTGTTGGTAAGGAAGCAGAGAAACTGGAACTTTTATTTATTGCTGTTGAAACTATACAATGCTACAGCTGCTGTGGAAAACAGTTTAGCAGTTCCTCAAAAAATTAAACATAGATTTACTGTATAATCTTTCAATTCCTCTCCTAGATATACACCCAAAAGACTTGAAAACAGGAACACATTTATACCATTGTTCATTGTAGCATTATTCACAATAGCCATTAAGATAAACCAAAAAAAAAAAACAAACTCGCTGCCATCAAGTTGGATCTGACTTATAGTAACTCCTCCTTGAGTTTCCGAGGCAGTATCACTATGGAAGTAGATTGCCCAAAACAACTAAAATATTCATCAATAGATGGATGAATAAACAAAATTTTCTATACACATACAATGGACTATTACTCAGCTATACAGAGAAATGAAATTTTGATAAATGCTACAACATGGTTGAACCTTGAGTGAAAAAGCCACAAAAGAACAAATATTTTATGGCCCCACTAATATAAAATAGAATCAGTAGTCAAGAAATCAGACTTTGAGAGAAGAAAGGGACCACAGTACTACCAAGAGACAAGAGTCAGAACTCCCAGTAAGATGGCAGAATAGGCAGACAAGCTACACAGACTCTCTTCAACAAAGAGAAACCAATTGACAGAGATACAGAAGATAATTCTGGGGCCTTGAGCTTTGAAAGGAAGTATACACGAGTGGATTAGGCACCAACTAGTGGAAAAACCTGAACAAAAACTGAGTACAGAGATGGTTGGAGCAGTGGACTGTCAGCTACTCTGACAGGACCAACAGCCTGAATATTTCCAAGTGGTCTTAGGAACTGAGAATTGACCTAAAGATCAGCTCTGGTCAGCAAGGGCTGCAGGTATGAATGCACTGGTGGCCAATGACTAGGAAGGGAAATAACAAGGAGGGAGACAACCTGAGCTGTGGACTTTCAGCTGTCTGAAGGGTGCAGCCATTTTAATTGTTTACAAGTGGTGGCCGTTTTGGATATTCAAAGTGAATGAGGGTATAGCCATTTTGAATGTTTACAAGAGGTAGCCATTTTGGGTTTTAAAGTGATAGCATTCTCATTTGGAGTCCACGGACCTAAGAATAGGATCCATTTGCCAAAGATGGCAGAGACATATGGGAGGCTGACAACAGGAAAGGAAACAGGTAATGAGAGTATAATTGCTGCCAACTAGCAAATAGAAGAGCAAATCACAGTACCCTCTTTACATAGACAACATCCAAACAAAAGAAAGAAAATGAAAATCATGAGCAAGTCACTCCAACATACAATCACCGACTAAATATAATCTCAAAAACATCACAATGCCTCAGTGACAACAGAGCATCACAGTCCACACAAAGAAGCAAGCTAAATCAGGAAAAACAATGGACCTGGATACAGACCCAAAACACATCCCTGGGGAAGATGCAGCATTTCAACTTCCTGAAAAGGAATTTAAAAGAATTATATTTAGATACCTTCAATGGATTGAAAGATAGATCAAGCAAAATACTGAGAAAATTGAGGAAAATATAGAGAAAACTCTAGAACAATTTCAAAAGACAATAAAAGAACAAAAAGACAAAATAAATGAAGAATTAGAAATGATACAAAATCTACAGATAGAAATCCAGAAGATTAATACTAAAGTTTCAGAAACAACACATTGAACAGGCAAAAGAGTAGAATTGAATCAATGGAAGACAGAATTAGTGAGATTAAAGGCAAATATCTCAATACTTCTTCAGAAAGGGGTCAATCAGAAAAAAAGATCAAAATAAAATGAAAAAAGCCTAAGGTTCATTTGGGATTTTATCAAAAAGAATAACCTACGTATAATCAGAATTCCAGAACAGGAAGAGACAAATAAAACCACAGAACAAAAGTCGAAGATCTGTTGGAAGAGAATTTTCTTGGTATGATGAAAGATGAGAATATATCCATTCAAGAAGTCCAATGAACCCCAAACAGGACAGACCCCAAAAGAAAATCACCAAGATATATTATCATCAAACTCACCAAAGCCAAAGAAAAGAAAAAATCCTGAAAGCAGCACAAGAAAAATGAAAAGTTACTTACAAGGGACAACCAATAAGACTAAGCTTGGATTTCTCAGCAGAAACCTTGCAGGTGAGAAGACAAAGGGATGGTATATATAAAACCCTGAAAGAGAAAAATTTCCAACCAAGAATTATATGCCCAGCAAAATTGTCTCTCACATATGATGGTAAAATTAGGACTTTTCCAGATAAGCAGAAATTAAGGGAATTTGTAAAACCAGACCAACCTTACAACAGATGTTAAAAGCAGTCCTTTGGACAGAGAACCAACAACAGCAAACAATAACTAACTATTAACACACATGATGACATAACCCAGAAAACAACCCAGTTATAGAAGTATCCAGAGTAAATAAGCCTACAAGATTGTAAACAGGGAACCAGAGACATCAATTGACAAATAAGGATAACTGCAAATCAAAAAGAGTGAAAAAATTGTGTAGTTACAAAACTTCTAAATGGTAGGGAACTGAAGACACCTAGAATATAGAATGGACTGTCTAAACTTGGGAAGAAAATTATAAATCACAGGGTAACCTCAGAAAAATGATAAACCTTCACATCAAAATAAAAAAGAGGACCAGCACACATCTTTAGCAATACTAAAACAATAGCAATGAAGGAAGTGATAACACGATTCATAAAGAAAAACAAGTTCAGCATAGAAAATTATATGGAACAAAGAAATAAACACCATGCAAAAGCACATAACCAAATGACAGCAACAAATTCATACTTGTCGATAATTACATATCTGGCAAGAGACTTATCTCTAAGATTTATAGAAAACTCCAACGCTTCAACAGCAAAGGAATTAACAATCCAATTGAAAAATGGACAGTAGACATGAACAGATATTTCACTGAGGAAGATATTAAGGAGTGTAGCAAATAAACACAAAGAGATGCTCACAATCATTGGCCATTGCTGTTGTTGTTATGTGCCCTCAAGTCAGACCTGACTCATAGCGACCTCTCCTTGAGTTACCGAGGCAGTATCACTACAGAAGTAGATTGCCCAATCTTCCTTCCAAGGAATGGCTGGTGGGTTTGAACCTTCAGCCTTCTGGTTAGCAGTCAAATGCCTTAGGCACAACAATGAGATACCATCTTACCCCAGCACTAATGGTAAAGTTCAACAACACTGAAAATAACAAATGCTGACGAGGATGTGGAGAGATTGGGACTCATACACTGCTGGTGGGAATGTAAAATTACACAATCACTGTGGAAAACTGTATGGTGATTCCTTAAAAAGTTGGAATTAGAAATACCATTTGACCCAGCAATCCCATCACTAGGCATATATCCCAAAGGAAGGAGAGCCAGGACAAGAACAGATATAGCACACCCATGTTCATCACAGCTCTATTTATAATAGCGAAAAGATGGAAGCAACCTACGTGCCCATCAACAGAAGAATGGATAACCAAACTATGGTATATACACACAATGAAATACTATGCAACACTAAAGAATAAGGTAGAATCTGCAAAACACCATGTAACATGGATGAATTTGGAAGACATTATGCTGAGTGAAATAAGTCAATCACAGAAGGACAAATATAGTATTAGTTCATTATTGTAAAAAGTCAAGGAAAAGTTTATATATAGAAGGAAACTTTCTTTGTTGTTTTCCAGGGGTGAGAGGGGAGGGAAGGGAACACTGGGAAAAAAAAAATAAAGAAAGATGCATTGACCCATGACACTTTAGTTTTGTGTATTTCAATGTACATAAATGGTATTTCAATAAAATGCATTTGAAAAAGCTAAAAAGAAAGAAAGAAGAGCCAGAAGCAGAGTGCACCCTTTGGACCAGAGTCCATGGGCTGAGAACCTTTTGGATCCAGGGGAAGACTGATGCCAAGAGACACGAAGATCTCCAAGGAACACTGGACCAACAGATATTGAAAGAAATCAAAGACCTTCCCCAGAGCTGAGAGAGAAAGCCTTCTCCTGGAGCTGGCACCCTCAATTTGGACTCCTAGCCTCCTAAAATGGGAGAGAATGAATTTCTGTTTATTAAAGTAAAAAAAAAACTCAGACTTCATATTTAATTACACCGGAAAAATCTGCAAAAGAACTTCTTTAAAGAGTTAAAGACCAAAAACATCACTTTGAAGACTAATGTGCACCTAACCCAAACCATGGTATTTTTGATCACTTCATAAGCTTGTGAAGGCTGGACAATGAACAAGGAAGACCGAAGCAGAATTGATGTGTTTGAATTTTGGCGTTGGCTGAGAATACTGAATATACTGTGGACTGCCAGAAGAATGAACAAACCTGTCTTGGAAGAAGTGGAGCCAGAAAGCTTCTTAGAAGCAAGCATAGCCAGCATTTGTCTCACCTGTTTTGTCACAAGTGACCAGTCCCTGGAGAAGGATATCATGCTTGGCAAAGTAGAGAGTCAGTGAAAAAAGTGAAGGTCCTTAACAAGATGGATTGAAACAGTGGCTGCAACCATAGGCTTGAGCATAGCAGGAATTCTGAGGATGGCACAGGACCAGGCACTGTTTCGTTCTGTTGTACCCAGAGTTGCTATGAGTGGAGTCAAGTCAACAGCACCTAATAACAACAACTTTTATAAAATATCTAGAATAAGCAAGTGTATAGAGACCAAAGTTTATTAGTGGTTAGCAAGGGTAGGAGGAAAAGTAAAAGAGAGGATCATTACTTAGGCATCACTGAGTCTCTGTTAACACGGAAAAATTTGGAAACAGAAAATGATGATAGCGATGAATGGAATTAGTGTCACTGAATATGTATAAAATGTTGAAATGATAAATGTTTTGTTGTACATATACCTACCACAATCAAATAAAGAAGGGAAAGAAAAGAAAATTAATAATCATAATTGCTGGCAAGAAAGTGAAATAGCTGGAACTCTCCCACACTGCAGGTAGGAGCAAATATTGATCCGATCATAGATAATTTTCACAAATAACATGGAGTAAAAAAGAAAGAAAAAAGAAAACAAACACTAATAATACTGTCTCATTTTGTTTATACAAAGCTCAAAATCAGGCGACCATTGGGTCATGGAAGTCAGAATGCAGTTAAGGTCCCTGAGAGGCACCAATGGTTTGCATTCACAACTAAGAGAAAAATTGGTGGTTAAAATCCATTCAGTAAAGCTGTGGAAAAAAAGCTCTGATGATCAATTTCCATAAAATTACCAGCACTGAAAACCCTGTGTAGTGTAGTTCTACGCTGAAACATGTTGGTTCATCAGGAGTCAGAATGGACTCCACAGGAAGGGGTATGGATATAGGGTGCTAACTGGAAGGAAGGATAAGGGAGGCTTTGGGGGTGCAGTGATGAGCTGGTGATGGTCTTGGCAGTGGTCATATAACTGTGTTCACTGTGTAAAATTAACAAGCAATACTAAGCAATTTCTGCAGTTTTTCCTGTATGTACACTGTAATCCAAACGAAACTTTGCCAATTATTTTTTAAAATACACACTTCAGTATTAAAATTAGATCATTAAAATTCTATGAATCTTATTTTCTATAAAAGCATGTAGATAAGACTCAGTGCATACACATTACTTTTTATAAATCAGGAATTTCATTTCAATATTCTCAAGTCAGGCAGTTACTCTAAGCAATCCTGTTATTTCGATGTTAATTCAGAGGTTTCTTTTCTTGGTTTGTTTATTCACAGTGACAAGCAGTGGAATTGATGTAAAGAGGGCAGGTTTTGAAGTCTGCCAGAGACGGAGATAGGGTCTGGCTCCTCACATCTTACAGAGTAGGGATAGAGCATTCACACTGTTAGATTATTATGCTGGCTGGAGATGATGTATGTAAAGCATATTAACACAATTTCTGGCACATATTAGAGTAATGGTAATAATTTGCATCAAATTTACCACAGTACAGTCTTGGTTAACATTGAGTATGATGGTATATCTGCATTTACCATCTCCTAGTATTTACATTAGGATCAGAACTCTTTCATCACATTTAAAAATCTTCTTCCTGGAGAGGCCTGGACACTGATACATTCAATCACTTCTGATACACTTACACAAAATTATTATTGCCATTTCCCTCAGTCTATTTTCTTACTACCTGAATACTGTTGTTGTTGTTAGATGCCATTGAGTCATCTCCAACTCATAGTGACCCTATGTACAGAAGAACAAAACACTGCCCAGTCCTGCATCAGCCTCACAATCATAGCTATACCTGGGCCCACCCTTGCAGCCACTGTGTTAATCCATCTTATTGAGGGTCTTCCTCTTTTTCACTGACCCTCCACTTTACCAGGCACGATATCCTCCTCCAAGGAATGATCCCTTCTGACAACATGACCAAAGTATGTGAGACAAAGTCTGGCCATTCTCGCCTCCAAGGAGCATATGGGCTGCACTTCTTCCAGGACAGATTTGTTCATTCTTCTGGCAATCCATGGTACTTTAAGTATTTGTCACCAACACTACAACTCAAAAGCATTAACTCTTCTTGGCTCTTCCTTATTCATTGTTCAGCTTTCACATGTGTATGAAGTGATTGAAAACACCATGGCTTGGGTTGCACCTTAGTCTTCAAAGCGACATCTTTGCTCTTCAGTGCTTTAAAGAGGTTTTTGCAACAGATTTGTCCAGTGCAATACAACATCAAGCTTCTTGATTGCTGCTACCATTGGGGTTGATTGTCAATCCAAGTAATATGAAGTTTTTGAAAACGTTAATCTTTTCTCCATTTATCGTGATGCTTCTTATTGGTCCAGTTGTGAGAATTTTCTTTTATTTTATGTTGAAGTGTAATGCATACTGCAGTCTTTACTCTTCATCAGAAAGTGCTTCAAGTCATCTTCACTTTCAGCAATCAAGGTTGTGTCACCTGCATATCATAGGTTATTAATGAGTCTTCCTCCAGTCCTGATGCTGCATTATTCTTCATATCACAAGTTATTAATGAGTGTGATAGTTGAAGATGTGTCAACTTGGCTGGACTCCAGTTGTGAGTGGTGGTTCCCATGATGGATCACATGACTGAGTTCTGAGTGGCCGGTCTGCCCAAGGGGAGTTT
>NW_006921668.1:1665184-1678490 GCF_000298275.1 Orycteropus afer afer | reverse complement strand
ACTTTGCTGGTTTTTGTGTTTCTCTAGAGAACCCAATCCAATACAATGAGTCTTCCTCCAATCCTGATGTTGCATTCTTTTTCATACAGTCCAGCTTCTCAGATTATTTACTCAGCATACAGATTTAATAAGAATGGTAAAATAATACAACCTTGATGCACATTCTTCTTGATTTTAAGCCATGTGGTATCCCCTTGTTCTATTCAAATGACAGCCTCATGGTCTATGTACAGGTTATTCATAAGCACACAGATGTGTTCTGGAATTGCCATTTTTCTCAATGTTATCCATAATTTTTTTATGATCAACACAGTAAAATGCTTTTGTGTAGTCAATAAAACACAAGGAAGCATCTTTCTGGTATTCTTTGCTTTCAGCCATGATCCCTCAGACATCAGGACTGATATTCCTCATTCCACATCCTTCTGAATCCAGCTCGCATTTCTGGAAGTTCCCTGTCAGTGTACTACTGCAACCTTTTTTTGAATTATCTTCAGTAAGATTTTACTTGCAAGTGATATTAATGATGTTATTTGATAATTTCCACATTCTTGGATAACTTTTCTTTGGAATGGGTACAAATATGGATCTCTTCCATCAGTTGTCCAGGTAGTTGTCTTCCAAATTTCTTGGCATAGATGCATAGGTGCCTCTAGTGTGGCAACTTTATATTTATAAAAACCTTATGAATAAGAATGAAACATTGTGTGATATAGTGCTGGAAGATGAGCCCCTCACATCTGAAGGCACTCAAAATATGACTGAAGAAGAGCTGCCTCCTCAGAGTAGAGCCAACCTTAATGAAGTGCACAGAGTAAGGCTTTCAGGATGCCCATTTGCTGATGTGGCACATCTCGGGATGAAAAGAAATGGCTGCAAACATTCATTAATAATTAGAACATGAAATGTATGAAGTATGAATCTAGGAAAATTGGAAGTTGTCAAAAATGAAATGGAACACATAAAGATTGGCATCGTAAGAATTAGTGAGCTGAAATGGACCAGTTTTGTCCATTTTGATCAGAATTATGATCTACTATGACAGGAATGACAAATTGAAGAGGAATGGCAAGGTATTCATCATCACAAAGACTGTTTCAAGATCTGTCCTGAAGTACAATTCTGTCAATTATAAGATAATATCCATATGCCTATAAGGACAACCAGTTAATACTACTATTATTCAAACTTATGCACAAATCATCAAAGCCAAAGATAAGGAAATTGAAGATATTTACTAGTTTCTGCAGTCCGAAATTGACCAAACATTCAATCAAGATGTGTTAATTATCACTGATGATTTGAATGCAAACCTTGGAAACAAAGAAGAATCACAGATAGTTGGAAAATATGGACTTGGTGATAGAAATGTTGTTGGAGATCACATGATAGAATTTTGCAAGACCAATGATTTATGCATTGAAAATACTTTTTTTCAACAACACAAATGGCAGCTGTGCACGTTGACTTCACCAGAAAGAGTATACAGTAATCAGATTGACTACATCTGTGGCAAGAGGTGATGGAAAAGCTCAATATCTTCAGACAAAACAAGGCCAGGAGCTGACTGTGGAACAGACCATCAACGGCTCATATGCAAGTTGAAGTTGAAGATGTAGACAGTTATAAGAAGCCCAGGAGAGCAAAAATATGACCCTGATTACATCCCTCCTGAATTTAGAGACCATATAAAGAATAGATTTGATGCATTGAACACCAATGACAGAAAACCACAGGAATTGTGAGATGACATCAAGAACATTATCCAAGAAAAAAGCAAGAGCTCACTAAAAACACAGGAAAGGCAGAAAAGACCAAAATAGATGTCAGAAGAGACTCTGAATCTTGCCCTTGAACAGAGAGTTACAAAAGTGAATGGAAGAATCAACAGGATAAAAGAGCTGAACAGAAGATTTCAAAGAGCAGCTCAAGGAGACAAAGTCATTTATTGTAGTGAAATGTACAAAGAGTTGAGTTAGAAAACCAGAATGGAAGAATATGCTCGGCATTTCTCAAGCTAAAAGAACTGAGGGGAATATTTAAGCCTCAAATTGCAAAACTGAAAGATTCCATGAGCAATATGCTGAATGATGCAGGAAACATCAAAAGAAGATGGATGGAATACACAGAGTCACTGCACCAAAAATAATTGATAGATTATCATCTATTCCAGGAGGTGGCATGCAATCAAGAACCAATGGTATTGAAAGAAGAAGTCAAAGCTGCACTGAAGGAACTGGCAAAGAACAAGCTCTGGGAATTAATGGAATACCCATTGAGATGTTTCAACAAACGGATGCTGCAATGGAGACACTAACTCATCTATGCCAAGAGATTTGGAAGATAGCTACCTGACCAACTGATTAAAAGAGATCCATATTTGTACCCATTTCAAAGGAAGGTGATCCCACAGAATGTGGGAATTGTTGAACAATATCATTAATATCACATGGAAGTAAAATCTTACTGAAGATAATCCAAAAACGGTTGCAGCAGTATATAGACAGAAAACTTCCAGAAATGCAAGCTGGATTCAGAAGGTTACATAGTATGAGGGATATCATAGCTAATGTCAGATGGATCTTGGCTCAAAGCAAATACCAGAAAGGTGTTTACTTGTGTTTTATTGACTGTGCAAAGGCATTTGATTGTATGGATCACGATAAATTGTGGATACATTGAGAAGAATGGGAATTCCAGAACACTTAATTGTCCTCACGAGGAACCTGTACATAGACCAGAAAGCTGTCATTCAAACAGAATGAGGGGATTCTGCATAATTAAAATCAGGAATGGAGTGAGTCAAGGTTGTATCCTTTCACCATATTTATTCAATCTGTATGCTGAGCAAATAATCTGAGAAGCTGAACTGTATGAAGAAGAATGTGGCATCATGATTGGGGGAAGGCTCATTAACAACATGAAATACGCAGATGACACAACTTTGCTTGCTGATAGTGAGGATGATTTGGAGCACTTACTGATGCAGTCTGTAAATACTTAAACACCTAAAGACTGCAGTCTGCAGTATGGATAACACCTCAATGTAAAGAAACAAAATTCCTCACAACTGGATCAATAAGCAGCATCACAATAGATGGAGAAAAAATTGAAGTTGTCAAAGACTTCATATTACTTAGTTCTACAATCAACACCAATGGAAGCAGCAATCAAGACATCAAAAGATATATTGCATGGGCAAATCTGTTGCAAAAGACCTCTTTCAAGTGCTGAAGACCAAAGATGTCTCCTTGAAGACCAAGATGCACCTGACCCAGGCCATGGTATTGTCAATCACCTCGGATGCATGTGAGAGCTGGACAATGAATAAGGAAGGCCAAAGAAGAGTTGATGTCTTTGAGTTGTGGTGTTTGCGAAGAATGCTGAAAGTACCATGGACTGCTAAAAGAACTATCCAATCTGTCCTGGAAGAAGTGCAGCCAGAATGCTCCTTAGAAAGGAGAATGGCCAGACTTCATCTCAACTACTTTGGTCATGTTGTCAGAAGGTATGAGGGATATCATCCCCTCGTTCTGTTTGAACAACAGCTTCCTGGTCTATGTACCAGGTTCCTCATGAGGACAATTAAGTAGCTTTAGCTACTTTCTGTTCTAGAGCAAGTTTCAGAGTCTCTTCTGACATCCACTTTGGTCTTTTCTTCCATTCCTGTCTTTTTAATTACCTTTTACCTTCTTCATGTATGATGCTCTTGATGTCATCCCACAATTTCTCTGGTTGTTGGTCACTGGTGTTCAATGCATCAAATCTATTCTTCAGAGGGTCTTTAAATTCAGGTGGAATATAATGAAAGTCATATTTTGGCTCTCATGGACTTGTTTTAATTGTCATCAGCTTCAACTTGAACTTGCAAATGGACAACTGATGTTCTGTTCCACAGTCATCACCTGGTCTTGTTTTGGCTAAAGATACTGAGCTTCTCCATCTTTCCACAGATGTAATTGATCTGATTCCTGTGTATTCCATGTGTTGAGGTCCATATGTATAGCCACCATTTATGTTGTTGAAAAAGGTATTTGCAATGAATAAGTCATTGGTCTTGCAAAATTCTATCATGAAATCTCTGGAGTCATTTCTATCACCAAAGCCATATTTTCCAACTCCCAGTGCTTCTTCACTGTTTCCAACATTCACATTCCAATTACCAGCAATAATTAACACATTTTGATTGCATTCTTGGTCAATTTCAGACTGCAGAAGTTTGTAAAAATCTTAAAGACTTTACTACCTGAATATCATCCATAAAAGCAAAATAATATAAAAACCTTTCTCTGTATACATCACTCCTCACATATTCCATCTCCACACACAAAAAAAAAATGTTAAAATATTATTTCTTCCATAGTATATTCTCTAAAAAGATTCATTTAATTATTCTCTCTTTTTTTTTTTTTCAGCAAATGTTATGTAAGTGACTATTTTAAGGAAACTGCTATGTTAAAGGCTGAGAAAGCAACAGACAAGTTTTTAGGAATTTTTTTCTTGGATTTACAACAGAGAAGTAAAACTTTAATACAGAGAGCTAGAACCTAGACAAGGACCACTTGACTCAGTCTTAGAACATCAGGATGGTTTTACAGAGAAATTCAAGCTAATTCAACAACAGAAGATCTAGTGGAAATTCATCACACAGGAGAACAGGGCCCCTCTGGCACATCAGAGGACACAGTACTAGTGGATGTCATGATGCAAGAGAGCTTATGGCTTATTGAAGAAATTACAGGAAGTTTAGAACAAGTGGTGAACAAAGAGGCTTTAGAGAAACAAGGTATGTTTTTTTAGGTGCCACTGAGTAGATTCTGACTCATCACAACACCATGTAACAGAGTAGAACCGCCCTATAGGATTTTGTTGGCTGTAATCTTTACTTACGGAAACAAATCATAAGGTCCTTCACCCAAAGAGCCTTTTATTGTGGTCGAACTGCCAACCTTTTGGTTAGCAGCCAAGTGCTTAATCATTAGTTTCACCAGGGCTCCATGGAACCAAGTATACAACACTAATTTTTACTTCTATTAAAAACCTTTCCCTAAATAGTAGTATTATTGACAAATCATTTAAGTTAAAATTTTCAAACTGATTGCAATCACACCTGCATCAGCAAACTATTTTTGGAGAGGCTATCATGTTCCCTGCTCTGCACTAAACCCAGATAATATATAATGAAGAACAAACTAGAGAAGTCCTCATCGATTTACATTCTAATGAGGGAGAAATGCAATAGGAAGTAAATAAGTGGATTGAAATGTTTATTTTTGCCTTAAAGGAAATAAAAAAAAAAGAACAGTGATAAAAATTAAAAGCAGAGAGCTCTTTTAGATAGAATTTTCAGAGACAGCCTCTCTGAGGAGATCATATTTAAGCTAAGATATGAGTGATGAAGAGCCAAGGTAAGAACACTCAGGAAATGTAGACAAGTCCTGCCTTGATAGAAACTCATATTTTCCTGGAAGCAAGAGATAGTCACAATGACTAGAGCATGGAGTACAAGGGAAAAAAGTGGCAAAAAAAAGAATGTGGCCAGAGAAGTAGAGTCAAAGCATGCAGGACCTTGTAAGCTAGTTTGGAATTTATTCTAACTGTAAAGGGCAGCTTTTGTATGGCATTAAGAAAAGAAGTGACCTGATCTTGTTTATATCTAAGTAAGATAATTTTATGCAAAATTCTTGTGAGCCTGGCATATGACAACTACTCAAAATATTTTTGAATGAACAAATGAGTGGAAAATTTATCTATTCCACATTCTATAAACTGAAACTTTTTATTAACTGTCACACTTTTTTAGGAAGCTACAAGAGAATGTCCTTCAACAAAACAAGGATGAAAAGCAAAAAAGAAAAAGACATGGAAACCAGGAAACAACGACAGGAAATACCAGGGTAACATCTGGATAATAGACCAAGAGACTTTTTAACCTTTTTTTTTTTTTTTTTTGTGGCAGGAGGATCGCAGACTCCAGAAGTAATGCCTCCAAGAAACAAATGTAACTGATAATTATGAAATTTCTTACCATCTAAGATTTGTTGAGCATTTAGAAAAAACATTAATACTAGCAAACACTAAAACCTATGTAAATGGAAAAATGCAAATATTCACTCTAAGAAAAAAAAAGGAAAATGGAATATCACAATAAACCAATTGACACTGTGGTAAACAGCATTTATCCAGGCATAATAATGTAAACACCAGTGACTAATTTAACCAAACTACATGTGAAAAGTGGGAGAAAAAGTGGAAAAGTTGGGGAAGAAAACTAATATATATATCAAAACAAGAAATCATTAGTTATTGCGTAAAATTAGTAAATCAAGAAATAGCAACCCAATTTATTGTTTATAAGCATGATGGTAACAGCAGAAAAAGCTAAAAGAGTTCAGAATGGTTGCATCTGGGAAGCAGGACGAGACTGGGAAGAAATGATGCAGAATCCAGTTTCTCATTTCTATATGACATTTTGGAAACTGTCCTTCTCTGTTAGTTTTTTATCTTTTCTCAAAAAACAAAAAACAAACTCACTGCTGTCAAGTTGGACCCGACTCATAGCGACCCCTCCTTGGGTTTCCGAGGCAGTATCACTACGGAAGTAGATTGCCCAACCTCAACCTTCCTTCCCAGGAGTGGCTGTTGGGTTTGAACCGCCAGCCTTCTGGTTAGCAGTCAAGTGCCTCTGGATTTTTTGTCATCTTCGTTTCCTTAGCTAATTCCACCACACTCTATAACAAGACCTTGGCTCCTGTGTTAACTTTTCCAGATGCAATCCTCCAGAAAACCTCATCAACAAGATTTTTACCCATTTATACAATTTTTGGTCCCAAGCTATCCAGACTGATTCTGAATTCAGTTTACTTATTCATCATGTGTCTTATATATACTGAGTATCAGTCATTGTTTATTTTTCTCCCCAAAAGTCTGAAAGCACCATTAAAGGATATTGAAGTACCTCTATATAACTTCTCTCTAACTGATCTGAAAGAAATTATTTAACTCTTAAAATTAAATATTGTAAGCAGATAGAATAAAGTAGTCCATTATTATTGTTCATGATTTACTATTTGGTCCTGATAGGTCCAAAGTAATCCTTTTTCATAAAATTTCCTTTGCTTGAATTCTATTTTAGCCCTATAAAAGAAAAAAAAGTAAAAAAAAAAAAAAAAAAGTTACTTTTTAATTTGAGAATTGTATAAGTAAAGTTGTTGTTGTTGTTGTTGTTGTTATGTGCCATCAAGTCGGACCCGACTCATTAGTGACCCCTCCTTGGGTTTCCGAGGCAGTATCACTAAGGAAGTAGATTGCCCAACCTTCCTTCCAAGGAGTGACTGGTGGGTTTGAACCGCCAGTCTTCCTGGTTAGCTGTCAAATGCCTTAGGCTCTATGCTAAGTAAAGTTATTTTGGTAGAAGTTGTCAAAAAAAAAAGTCAGAAAATAGAACAATCACATCTAATTACAGGTCACTTCACAAGGATTATTCATAAGTTATATGAAATATCTAATGTTTTAACATACAGCTGATAATTTCATTTGTAAAATTAAGGCTTTAGCATTTCAAGTGTCTTTCTGGAATTCTAATTAACACAAGTTAATGAATTGATCACTGGGGACAAAAATTCTTGGTCTAATGATACCCTTGTTAAAAATAACAAAAAACCAACAAAGTGTAATTATCCTTCAAATAAGAGTATTTGAAGGGACCATTGCTAATTCAAAGCATGTGATTATGGTAGAGCATATGTAAAATGATGACTCCATCAATTTAGAAAATTTCTGCCCAATGAAAGCTCCTTGAAAGCAGAGATTTTTGCTGTACTTTTAAATGCTCTATCTCCTGAGCCTTGGATAGTGCCTGGCACTTAGATGATTATCAATAATTTTTCTTGAATTGTTGTTGTTGTTGTTGTTATGTGCCATCGAGTCAGCCCTGACTCATAGCGACCCATCCTTGGGTTTCCGAGGCAGTATCACTACGGAAGTAGGATTGCCCAACCTTCCTTCCAAGGAGAGTGAATGAAAAATTGATTTATCATGATCCTCTTATTGACACTTTATAATAAGAGCAGGAACAGGTCTGTACTATTGAACAAATAAAATTGATGATCAGCATTATAATTCTAAGGCTTCTAAAACCCTAGAGTGTCTTCTGAATCATCAAAGGCAAAATGATCTTTACATTAGATTGCAATTAAGTAATTGATTTCATGTCATGGTATTCTAATCCTTTGACCTAGGCCTAGACCCAGACAGAGAAGATTAAGGAAGTTTTGTTTTGTTTTGTTTTGTTTTTGCCCTAGACATTTATTCTTGCCATTGCTCAAAAGAAATCACAAACTAGTGTTTCTCAAGATATATTCAGCTTATAATATTGGTATAGATAAGCTATATCCAGCTTTTAATATTTGTATATATAATGCTTTAAAAAGCATTGAAATGATTATCAAAATTTACAATAAAATCATTTCATATAAAATTTTAGATTTGTAAATTCTCTTGAAAAAAACATACATCTGGCAACTCTAGGCCCAAATTTCCAAATGGGAACAACAGCTGGGAGCTGAGTAATACTGCTGCCTTTTAACAGAGTACACACTCTTTGGGTACCACACTTTCCACCAATCTCTCTTGTCTTTCCAAAACTGAGGCTGAGTATTAGATGGTGTTTGTTATGGTGCTAGCACTGTAGATTCTTGGAGGATATTTAGGGAAGTGAAATACTCTGTATACTTTACTCATTATTATCCCCTGTAGGAATTCAAGTGTGTGAGTCTTGACCTAACAGATAAAGTATTAATGCTTTAGAAGCAAGCTTATCCCTTCACATTCTGACCCAAAAGAACCTTTCATTCTTGTCTTCCCCTGGTTTATAACTTTGTCATTATAAACAAAGTTAATTTCCCTAATGGACTATAAATGTTCATTTCCCCATGTTTTGCCATGACTTCTGTCTTCTGACCATGATATTCTTGGCCCATTTTATTTCTAGTGAAATTCTGTGAATTTTTTTTATACCTGTCTCAATGCCATCCCCTTTCCTTCATGGAATAACAAATATTAAATACGTATGTGCGAAGCACTGTACTAGGTTCTTGGGGATACAAAAGTAAACAAGTGGCACACACTGTCCGCCATCACAAAACTTGTAGTCCAAGAGGGAAGCCATCAAAACAATAACTACAATAAACTGTATGAGCTTTATAATAGGAGATTTTTCAGACACCATGGAAGGACAAGGTATGAAGAAGTTATGGTGTTGGGCATAGTGTTGTTGTTGTTGTTGTTATATGCCGTCGAGTCGGCCCCGACTCATAGCGACCCCTCCTTGGGTTTCCGAGGCAGTATCACTACGGAAGTAGGATTGCCCAACCTTCCCAAAAGGAAAGAATACTCAGCTGAGATTTTAAGAAGACTCATCTCAGCAAAGGGTAAAGGGAGGGGAATCAAATGTGTCTTTGGCCCCTGTTCTGGGGCTGCCACAACAAATTATCACATAATTGGTGACTCACAACATCAGAAATGTATCCTGTCAAAGCTATACCTGTTGCTGTTGAGTCCATTCTGACTCATAGCAACCCTACAGGAATAGAGTAGAACAGCCCCATAGGGTTTCCTAGGCTGTAATCTTTATGGAAGCAGACTGCCATATCTTCCTCTCTCAGATCACTTGATGTGTTCAAATCGCCAAAGTTCCAGTTACAGTCAAGCACTTAACCATTGCACCACCAGGGCTCCTTCCTCAAAATTATAGAAGCCAGAATTCTGAAGTCAAGGTATCACAAGTGTTGGTTTTTTCTGGAGGCTCTAAGACTACATTTTTTCCATGCTTCTCTCCTAGCTTCTTTGGCTGCTGGCAAATCCTTAGTCTTTATGTGTATTGACACATCACTCCAGTCTCTGCCTCCATCTTCATATTGCCTCCTCCTCTGTGTCTTCTCTTCTTCTCTAATAAGGAAGTTTGCCATTTGATTCTGGTTCCACACTAATCCAGGAAAATCTCATGTTGAGATCCTTAAGATAATTACATTTGCAAAGATCATATTTCCAAATGAGGTAACATTCAAAATTTCCAGGTGGGCATATCTTTTGGGGAGCCGCCATTCAATCCACTACACATTCAGGGAAACAACAGAGGTGCAGTATGGCTGGAATACAGTCTGTGAAAGAAAGTAAAAAATAATTGAGTGGAAAGAAATAGAGGGGGCAGGTCATAGGGGTTTTATCTAATGGGAAGCTATTCATTCCCAAGCTTTAAGCAAAAACAGCTAAAAGTTAGGCAGGAGAATTACATAAATATTTTGCATTTTTGAAAGATCTTTTGAGTTTTTATGTAGAGAAAAGTGATGAGTTGCAAACCAGAGGCATGGATACTATATTACATTCTGTACTAGTTGTCTAGATCAAAAAGGATGGTAGTGTGGGCCAGAGGCATCATAAGAATATGGAGAAACATAGGGAGACTCCAGCCTAGATCGCATGACAGGTGCTATAATAGAGATTGGCAGTGAGGTAGAGTGAACCTATGTGGAAAGTTTCCTGCGAGAAAACTTCAGGAGCTTAATATGGAAAACTGGATTAATCCCAGGACTGTGGAGTGCAACACATTATCAGTGCAGTTAACCAGCATCTTTGTGTGAGTTACCACTGCCTATTTCCTGCTTGGGTCAAAATCCAATGCTCAAGAGATTTGGTTGTTCTGCAATGTGTGTGCTGCCCTTGTCTCTATAGGTCATGACTAAACCTTTAGAACAGGTTTGAAGTTCTGGCTTTAACATGGGCCTCTCTCCATTATCCCTCAATAACGTGTACCTTCCCCTATCAGTGTACATACTCCATTTTCTGTAATTACTTATATTTCTCTTCCTCTCCAAATTAAACATTCTACAGAGAGAAAGTCTACATCTTATGGGTCAGCACCTACTACACAATCAGAGAAAAGTAATAATTTCTTGAAGAGATAAACCCTTGAAGGAGATATCCTTCAAATTTATAATTTAGGGCTACAGATGTGAATGTACAAATAGGACTACCTGTATCTTGTGATTATATAATTGTTTGTGATTTTAATAATTTTAATAGATACTTGAAAGATAAACGAAAACATAATGAAGAAATTTTTAAGTCACCACATAACCCTTTACCTCCCATTTCAGCAGAGATAACTAATAATGTTGTTGTTGTTGTTATGTGTCATCGAGTTGTACCGATTCATAGCAACCCCTCCTTGGGTTTCCGAGGCAGTATCACTATGGAAGTGGATTGCCCAACCTTCCTTCCAAGGAGTGGCTGGTGGGTTTGAACCGCCAGCCTTCTGGTTAGCAGTCAAGTCCCTTAGGCGCTACGCTAACTAATAATACTTTGTAGTATTTCTTACCATATATAACATATATATATATATATATATATATATATATTTTTATTTATTGATATTTATATTTAGCATTTTACAAAACAGGCATCATCATATATTTTGCTTGTATGATATGGTACCCAGTGTCTTTTTCTATTTTTTAATGACTTTGATGTTTTGGTAATATTCATGAGCTATCAACTATTTTTGAGCTATCTTTCTTTGTTATAAATCACCCTACAAGTTTACAAACAGCTCCAATTACTTCTTTAGGAGAGGTTGTTGTCATGTGTCCTCGAGTTGGGTCTGTCTCTCAGCGACCCCTCCTTGGGTTTCCAAAACGGTATCACTACAGAAGTAGATTGCCCAACCTTTCTTCTGAGGAGTGACTGGTGGGTTGGAACTGCCAGCCTTCTGATCAACAGTCAAGTGCCTTAGGTACTACGCTACCAGAGCTCCTTCCTTAGGAGATAGGGACCCTGGATTCAAATTATTGGGTGATTTCATTTTTTAAGATTACCTATTAGGTTGTTTTAAATTAAAAAAAAAAAAAAAAAAACTACTTACATATATGGAACTTTCTTGGATCCAACTTTCTTTCCTTTAAAATGTTACAGATATTGCTACATTATTTTGCAGCATTGAAAGTTGTTATGAAAAAACAGAAGCCTGTCTAATTTCTTCCCCCATAACATAACTCACTTTCAGAACTGAATAAGAAACATTTAAAAATTACTGCTTATCCTAAAAGTTTAACAGCTTAATCAATATGTTATGTCAGTGTCTAAACTTTTTCTGGAACAAGGAGTGATCGACATGTAGATCCAGTTATTCCTTTCAGAGAACTTTTCTTCTCTTATATACTTAAGAATATATTCTTTGTTCTGATTGTTGGGTTTTCTACTTCTGAAACAAATCATTTATTTTTATATTGGTTTGCATTTGCCTGTCTTCCGTTGCTATCATCTTCTCTAATTGCTGTAATCATTTTGGCATTTTCTCTGATTTTACTGTGATTATCTTTAGGCTTTCCCTACATCAGCAAGTCAATAGCTATTTGAGTCCCTTGAGTGTTTAATTTTTTTTGTTTTGTTTTGTTTGTTTGTTTGCTTGCTTGCTTGCTTTACTTATTGACTAGTTTTGGTTTGGACTTCATTTTGTTTCCTTCAATATTTAATCCAAATTTCCATCTCATTCAATAGTTCATTATTTTCCCTTTGTAATCTTGTTTGATTCAACTGATTGATGTTTTTTTTGATTTTTGTTAGTTGTTTGTAGCATTAAGCACTTGCTAGTTACTTGTGGGTAATTTCTTTTTATTCTTTTGATGGCTACTTATCCACTTATATCCCTGAAAATTCTCAATATTTTCTCTATTAATTTGGGAACCAGGGTTTTTGCTAGGAGACTCCATAACTATGCTACAATCTTGTGTTATTTTCCTAGGACTTGTCACTTTCAAAGTTTAGTACACAAGTTTACCCTTTTAAATGTTTTGCAGCTGCAGGCAACTGTATATTTAGATATCTAGATGTGGTTTTTTTTGCAGAGGGGGGGAATTGCTGATTTTCACTATTTTTACTTCCATTGTTAGAAAGTAGTAAAGAGAGATTTTTTGATTCAAGCTTATTCTTTAAAACAGATGTTTGAAATAAATTATTTTAAGACTCTTGACACCAAACCAAATGCTGTTAAATTTTCATAGAGAAACAGTTATTCCACTTTACATTCTCTGCAGTCACATATGAGAGCTCTTATCTCACTAAACTTGTGCCATTGTTAAGTAGGTTTGTTTTTCCAATATTTGCCAATTTGAAAAGTAAAAAATAGCATCTTGTTTTAAATAAATTTGTTTCATCTTTACCACTGAGTTAGAAATGTTTCATACATTTCTTGTTAATATTTCTTCTCCTTTAAGGTACCTAATAGAGATGCTTGTCCATTTTTCACACA
>NW_006921668.1:1652581-1664635 GCF_000298275.1 Orycteropus afer afer | reverse complement strand
GACTCATAGCGACCCCTCCTTGGGTTTCCGAGGCAGTATCACTACGGAAGTAGGATTGCCCAACCTTCCTTCCGAGGAGTGGCTGGTGGGTTTGAATCGCCAGCCGTCTGGTTAGCAGGCAAAAATTTATCTTACTTTGTATAATTTTATAGTTAAAGTTCAATAGTCTTTTCATTTATGATTTTGCATGATGTTTTATGTCTTAATGTTTCTCCTTATTGTGAAATCCTTATTTCTCCTTATTTTCCTTTACATCATATGATTATATATTTTTACATTTAATTGGAATTTATTTGTGCATTCTATGATATTAGAATCAACATCTGTTTTTCAAACATTTCTTCAATATTTCAGCACTAGAGAATTCTATGCTTTCCTCCATTTAATTAATTTTTATTTTAAGCAAAGTTATGTATGAACATAGCTAAAATTCAAATAGTTTTTTAAATTACAATTTCACAGACAACCCCTGCAGCACTTCTCCTATCCATTTTATCTTCTCCCCAAAGACAACCACTTTCAACTCTTCTAATGTTTGCCTTTGGCAGTTGCATCCATATTTCAAAAATAATATGGCTATTCTGCTGTTACTTGATTCATCCATTTTGGACATCACTGATTGGCTTCTTATTGTGGTAGATAAACATTTAGTATTTCTAAACTCCCCCCATGTTATTATAAGTGTCGGATAAATCAAGAGTAGTAATATTATTATGGTAGTGTAGCTGCATTAGACATTACTTGTTTTACTGATATCTTATTATTAAGTTCCCCTCTCCTGCCTGTTGCAGTCTGGAAAGATCATGTAACTAGTGAATGCAATGGGCTAGGAGTAGAAGTGCACATGTCACTATTAGAAGGAAGCATTTAAGAACTATAGTGGATGTTCTGGTTACCTAATGCAATAGGTATTTGAATATACCACAAATGGGATGGCCTTAACAAACAGGAGTTGGTTCTTACAGTTTGGAGGCTTTAAGACCAAGTACAATTTGGAGGCTTTCACTCAGGCTCTAGGGGCTGGGTGAAAGCCCCTCAAACTTGGGGTCCAGCTCCGTCTCCTGCTCCAGGCCCACTGAAGCCTAAGGTACCTAACAACAACAATGATAGAGGCGTTTCTTCACTCAGACAGCTGCTAGCTGCTGAGGCTGAGAAGCCCCCAAGATTGACAAGTAAAAAGGGCACAGTCCTGATGTTACCAAACCACACAGCAGGCCATTAACTCAAGTCCACTGTAAGTTCCAAGGTTGGCAGAGCATAGAAGGCTGCTGAGCAAAGACATGGCTACATGCAGGGTCCGAGCGTGCCATAGGCTAGAGACTATTCCCAAGGCTTCTCCTTATATAGAGGAAGCAAACCACATCCCAAAGGCAGATACTCAGCTGCTTGTGGTAGATCTCACCATGGAGTTGATTGCCAGTCTCATCACGGGGAATAACTACCACCAGCTGCCCAGCCACTGAACCAGGCCCAGCCAAGTTGACACACAAACATAACTACCACAGTGGGATATTCCATTTCTTCTCTCCACTCTATCTGTGACTGAGGAAGCCACATATTCCAGACCTACAGCTACAGGATGGTGGGACCTTCAGAAATCTAGAACCCTCAGTGACTCTGTGGAGCAAAGCCCTCTCCTAACCCTCAGGATATGTAGATGAGAAAATAATAAATCTTCGTTTGTGTTCTAAAGCTGTATCTCAGCATAAAAGAATACAATAGTTCTCACAACAGGACCAATAAGCAACATCATGATAAATGGAGAAAATGTTGATGTGTCAAGAATTTCATTCAACTTGGATCCACAATCAATGTCCTGAAAGCAGCAGTCAAGAAATCACATGATGTATCTGCTACAAAAGACCTCTTTAAACTGTTCAACAGCAAAGATGTCACTTTGAGAACTAATGTGCGCCTGACTCAAGATAGAGTATTTTCAATTGCCTCATGTGCATCGGAAAGTTAGACAATGAATAAGGAAGGTCAACAAAGAATTGATGCCTTTGAATTATGGTGTTGGCAAAGCATATTGAATGTACTATGGATTTTCAGAAGAACAAACATGTCTATCTCAGAAGAGGTACAGACAGACTGCACCTCAAAAGTGAGATTAGCAAGACTTCATTCTACATATTTTGGACATGTTTTCAGGAGGAACCAGTCCCTGGAGAAGGATGTTACACCTGGTAAAGTAGACAAACAACAAAAAAGAGATGAACTGTAACAATGGGCTGAAACATAGTAATCATTGTGAGAATGGAACAGTACCTGGAAGAATTTCATTCTGTTGTACATAGGGTTGCTGAGTCGGAACTGATTCTATGGTACCTAACAACAACAATGATAGTACTGTATATAATAGCCTCTATGAATACAATCTCCTTTATTTATACGTAACTACTTTTGTCATTTACCCATCCATTAATTGTCCTGCCTAACCACTGTTTTGTTATAGATGCAAACTGTGTTATTAGTCCAGAAACAGGTTTTATTTTTTTCCATTTTGTTCTTAGATATGTTTTCATCATACTGCCACATTTACTTAACAATTATTTTGAAAATTTTAAAATCCCATTAGAATTTTTATTAGAATTATTTACATCTATAAATTATTTGGTAGAATTGGTATACTTAATTTTTTTTTTTTTTTTCTGTTCAGAACGTTTTATGTTTCTCCATGTACTTAATTTTTTTTACCTTTCTTAATAAAATTTTATAGTTTATTTCAATGGCTTCTGCATATTTACTGGCAGGGTTATTTTTTATTATTTAAGGTATTTTGGTTTCTCTTGGAATAGAGGTATTTCCCATTTTTTCCCATTCCCCATTTTTAAACTGAATGTTACTTCTAAATGGGGTTGTTGTTGTTGTTGTTGTTGTTGTTGTTGTTATGTGCCATCAAGTCAGACCCGACTCATAGCAACCCTTCCTTGGGTTTCCGAGGCAGTATCACTATGGAAGTAGATTGCACCATCTTCCTCCCAAGGAGTGGCTGGTGGGTTTGAGCCGCCAGCCTTCTGGTTAGCAGTCAAGAGCCTTACGCACTACGCTACCAGTTGTTGTTGTTGTTGTTGTGTGCCGTCGAGTCAGACCTGACTCATAGCGACCCCTCCTTGGGTTTCCAAGGCAGTATCACTACGGAAGTAGATTGCCCCATCTTCCTTCCGAGGATTACGCTACCAGAACTCCCTCTAAATGGGGTAGGCATTCATATTTTTATATTTACCTTGTTTCTTTCTATTATATTGAACCCCTTCATTACTGCTAAGAAGTTAATTCATTCTCTTGGAATTTCTAGGTATCTACAATCATATTGACTTCACACAATAATTTCCTTCTTCATTTCTAAAAAATATTTTCTTTAGTTAAAGAATACCTTTGTTTTAATGGATGTTGTGGCATCACTAGCACAAATGCAAGCTGAATTCAGAAGAGGACATGGAATGAGGCATATCATTGCTGATGTCAGATGGATCTTACCTGAATTCAAAGAATTCCAGAAAGGTGTTTATTTATGTTTTATTGACTATGCAAAAGCTTTCACATATATGGATCATAACAAATTATGGATAACATTGAGAAGAATGGGAATTGCAGAACACTTAATTGTACTCATGAGGAACCTGTACATAGATAAGGAGGCCGTCAATAAAACAGAATAAGGGGATACTGCATGCTTTAAAATCAAGAAGGGAGTGTGTCAAGATTGTATTCTTTCACCATACTTATTCAACTTGTATACTGAGCAATTAATCTGAGAAGCTGGATTATATGAAGAAGAACGTGGCATCTGGATTGGAGGGAGACTCATTAACAACCTGTGATAAGTAAATGATGCAACTTTGCTTGCTGAAAGTGAGGATGACTTGAAGCACTTACTGATGAAGATTAAAGACTACAGTATGCAGTATGGATTACACTTCAATATAAAGAAAACAAAAATCCTCACAACTGACCCAATAAGCACCTTCATGGTGGATGGAGAAAAGTTGAAGTTGCCAAGGATTTTGTATTACTTGGTTCTACAATCAACACTGATGGAAACAGCAGTCAAGACATCAGACAATGTACTGCATTGGGTAAATCTGCTGCAAAAGACCTCTTTCAAGTGATTAAGAGCAAAGATGTCTCCTTGAAGACTAAGATGCACCTAACCCAAGCCATGATATTTTCAATCACCTCTTATGCATGTGGGAGTTGGACAATGAATAAGGAAGACTGAAGAAGAGTTGATGCTTTTGAGTCGTGGTGTTGCAGAAGAATGCTAAGAGTACCATGGTCTACTAAAAGGACTAATAAATCTGTCCTGAAAGAAGTGCAGCTGGAATGCTCCTTGGAAGTGAGAATGGCCAGACTTTGTCTCATCTACTTTGGTCATGTTGTCAGAAGGAACCATTTCCTAGAGAAGGATATCATGTGTGGTAAAATGGAGGGTCAACAAAGAAGGGGAAGGTCCTCAACAAGATGGATGGACACAATGGCTGCAAAATGGGCTCAGGTATAGCAAGGATTGTGTGGCTGGCACAAGACTGGGCAGTGTTTCATTCTGCTGTGCATAGTGTCGCTATGAGTCAGAGATGACTCAACAGCACCTAACAACAACAAAAGAAATATTACATTTAATCTCTTTATGACTAGTTTTATCACATATTATTCTATAATTAAAATTCATAATAAACATTACTAAGGAGTCTATATGATCTGGTACAGAAGGAAGTCCATGGAAATAGGAGTGTATTTTTGTGAAGAATAATATTAATAGATCTCTCGCTATAAAACTATCATTTCTTTTGGGATCAATCTTTTGTAGTGAATCATTTGTGTCATTAAATCAGTTAACATTATTTACATGATATTGGTTTTTGTATCATTTGCTTCATATGATAAATTAATCATATTTCTATCTTTTCAATACTCTGAATCACCATATTTTTGCATATAACATACCCATGTAAATAGCATGCATACACATAGAATGCACATAGTGCTCATAGGTAACTAATGTACAACTGGGTTGTGTGGTTCAGAAAAAATGTATAAAGCAAGAATTTTTGCATAAAAATGTGGTAGTTTATATATTTGAAGCTCAATTAGAAGGACTAATTTAATTACCAATTCTTAGAAAGTAATAAGATACAGATAATATCTTTGAAGACCTCTTGATCTACTAGAGAAGAAAAACAAACCAAACTCACTGCCATCAAGTTGGATCTGACTCATAGTGACCCCTCCTTGGATTTCTAAGGTGGTAGCACTACGGAAGAAGATTGCACAATCTTCCTTCCAAGGAGTGGCTGATGGGATTGATCCTCCAGCCTTCTGGTTAGCAGTCAAATGCCTTAGGCACTAAGCCACCAGAGCTCCCAATCTACTGGAGAGAAACAGGTAAATACAATTACATCTCTCATTATGAATGTTATATTTGTGATATTAACAGAGCACTGAGGGAGCACAGAACACTTGGAAAATAGAGTATACTGATCATATCATCCACAAGTTAAAGTACTGACATTCAGAAAACTTCAAAGGTATGTGTAATGTTCCTCAGTGGTAAGAGACAAAGCAAAGACCCAAGTTCCTCAGATCTGGAAGTGGGAAGGAGCCCTCACTGTTCTCCAAATGGTATGTCCATGTCATTTTTTCCATAGTTTTTTCATGCTTTCCTGCTCTTCCTTTCAGGTCACACAGTCTAGTTGTGTGACACTATCCCCTTCTTCATGCTATCAACTGTCATCCTCTTTTTTATTGTCTGTAATAGCTCTAGGATCTTGGTCCTCCTCTCCACTTCAATGCCTGTCACTGTTTATAGAGAATTTATCATTCATAAAGATAATTCAAAACCCTCAAGTGGTGCAGTCTGTGCTCAGCTGGTAACCCAAACAAGGGTCAAACCCACCCAGTGGTATCATGGAAGAACCAGGCGTGTAGATCAGCTTCCATAAAGATTGCAATCAACAGCACTTACTCCATAGCCAACCGAGTCTGTCCAAATAAACTCATAAACAAACAAATGCTTCAATATAGATATAATCCATTTAATATCTGGCCTGGCTGTTTCTTTTGTTCTTACCTCCTATGATCTAAGCCACCAATTCCCACGGTGATAATGATGAGATGATAGAGAAGAGAAGGAGGAGGTAGATGCTAATCATTCTTTCTCTGGCAGACACTACTGTCCATAACACTTAATCTAATTATCACAGTAATAGTATAAGGTAGAAACTGTCACTATTCTTATTTTTCAGGTAAGAAATCTAAACATAGAAATAAAACAATTTGCCCAAGGTTGTATAACTGGTATGTGCTAAATCTAGGTTTTGATGGATCACACCTGCTCAACTCCCTGAATCTGAGAAAAACTTCAACACTAAAATATAAACCAGAGTTTCTCAAACTTGAATACTTATCCTCATCTTCTCAGGTTGCTCTTAAAATGCAGATTCTGTTTCTGTAGATAGGTTCTTGGAGTCTACATTTCTAACAAGCTTCTAACCGATACTAACGCTGGTAGTTCATGGTCTACACTGTAAATGCAAAGTCTAAACTTCTTAACTTCTATATATCTACATCTGAAAACCTGAACAAAGTTGAACACAGAAATATTACACTATCTAACAGAAATATTTCATCTTGAAATGGTTAGAACAAATATCAGTTTTCTTTACTTAGCCATTCCCCACTAGTCCAAGAAAAAGTATTTTGTATATTCTCTTTTATTGTCAAACTGCCAAAGCTCTTTCTCTGATATAACCCAAGTATTAATTTCTAGAAGTGGCCCATAACCTATCAAATGTCAGGTGCTAGTGAGCTCTCTCCTTATAATCTTTTCAAAGACTTCAGTCTTACCTTCCTTTTTTCTCCCTCATTTACTCCGTCCCCAATGGAAATTTCGTGTCAACAATCTAACGTGGGGAAATCTGGCGGCATAGTGCCTAAGGCATTTGACTGCTAACCAGAAGCCTGGAGGTTCAAACCCACTAGCCAGTCCTTGGAAGGAAGATTGGGCAATCTACTTCCATAGTGATACCACCTTGGAAACCCAAGGAGGGGTTGTTATGAGTGGGATCTGACTTGATGGCAGTAAGTTTGATTTTGGTTTTTTATGCTAATGTGATGTAGTATCCCCTATCCTGAAAAAACACACACAGTTCTTTCTAACTCAATTTCATTTTTTCTTTTCACTGTCAAACAATTGGAAATATTAGTCTCACAGGCATTCTCCACTTCCTTCCCTCCCACATTATGCTTGTTGTTGTTGTTGTTATGTGCCGTCGAGTCAGCCCCAACTCATAGCGACCCCTCCTTGGGTTTCCGAGGCAGTATCACTACGGAAGTAGGATTGCCCAACCTTCCTTCCGAGGAGTGGCTGGTGGGTTTGAACCGCCAGCCGTCTGGTTAGCAGGCAAGTGTCTTAGCCACTATGCTACCAGAGCTCCCACACTATGCTTAGCCCACACTAAATGAAATTTATACACCCCACACTACCTTGTTCTTGCTAAGATAATCAAAGACTCCCACTTGGTTGGTGGATCACAATTTTTACTTTCACATATTCAAATTCTCCATAGATTTCAAAACAATTGAATATTTCCTCCTTCACGACACACTCTTCTTTTGGCTTAATTATAACCTCATTCACTTGCTGTGACCCCCACTTTTCTGCCTAATCCTTTTCCATTTCTTTGCAGGTTTTTCTTTACTAGAGCTCCAAAAGCTAGGATTCTCAAAGGCTTTGTTCTCTTTCTTTATCTCCATTCTTCCATTCTCATGTCTTTTGATACCTTCTCTATTACCATTGATTTTGATCCATATCAAGACTTTAAACTCCAAACTCAACTGGCTGCTTCTCCATTTAGATTTCCTATAAGCATGACACATTTAACATGTCCAACCCCAAACTTCAGAATTTCCTCTCCTATTCTTCCTCATTTCAAAATGTCTGTACTATATACCTATTTCTCAATCAGAAGCTTGGGAATGAACCCTTTCTTTTTCATCCTCTCCTTCAATCCAGCTATCTGTTAGTTAAGTCTTACTAATTCTACTCCCCAAATTTATCTCAGGGATAATCAAATATATACCCCAAAATTGGTTTGCTTCTTTCTATCTCCAATTCCACACCTATTTTAAAGCCAGAATTTTCTATTTACAGACAGCTGTCTGCCAATATGCCTCCATAGTACCTCTCATGTCCCTTCAAATCTATCCTCTCCAGAATAAAGAATCAACTTAAAATGGACATAAGACCATGACACTACCTGACTACATCATATTCTTCCATTGCACTTACAATAAAATCTAAACTCTTATCTGCACAGTCTTTAATTATCTTTCTCTTGCCTATCTTTATAACCTTATGACATATCATACTCTTCTTCAGTAATATTGGTTGTCTTTCACTTTCCCACCAAGATGTTTGGTCACATGATATTTGTATGTGCTGTTTGAATTTTCACTTTATTATTTGGCTACATTGTTCATTCTCATAATGAACTTGGCTATGTACAGCCTTCTTAGAAATGCTTTTTTTTTTTTTCTCTCTCTTTTTTCATCTTCCCTCTTCGTCTTTGTTGGTTTTTCTTTCTTCTTCTTCTTCTTCTTCTTCTTCTTCTTCTTCTTCTTCTTCTTCTTCTTCTTCTTTTTCTTTTTTTTTTTTTTTTTGACCCAACTGATCAAGTGCCCCACATCCCACTGCCTCCTCTTACAGCACCACTTGCCCTGACCCTCCATTTTCAGCAGTGCACACTCCCATGGACTAAGGGCCACATTTGTGCCATAGCCATGTTTGGCAGCTAGCATTTGCTTGAGTACTGCACTGCATTTTTTTTTTTTTCTTATTGTTGTTGTTTTCTTCACTTTCTCTCTATTTTTAATTTTAAATTTTTTTTTCTTCTTATCTCTTTCCTCTTTCCCTCCTTGTGTTGCTTTTTTTCATTTTTTTTCTTTCTCTTCTCCTCCTTTTATTTTTCATTCTTTCTAACTTTCCACAGCAATGGGGAGTCAGCAATGTTAACCAGTCATAGTCACTACCCCTAGTGCTCCATCCACTAAGTGATTGCCACTACCCATTCCAGCACCACTGGACTGAAAAAAAGACAGTGGTCAACACCTGCACTACTTGCCTTCAGCTGCTCTGCACAATCAGCTATCAGAGACTTATATCCATAATCCCACCTGCTACCAAATCCTCCCAGACACAAGTGGTGAGCACCCCAGTGCTGAAAAACTAGTGATCAGAATAACATGCCTAGCCTGTTGCCCTGATACATTACAACAAAACAAAACAAAAACTCAGAGAGAAGCAAATCAACATAGAATCAATAAATTAATACAATAGAGACAACAGACAATGCCAAATCATACATAATAAATAGGACAAGATGACTCAAATAAATAACAAAAATACAGGACCCAAAAATCTTCCAAGGAGAAATGTTATTGGAACTACTTGATAACCAATTCAAAATAATTATATTTAGGAACCTCAACAGATTGAGAAAATGTTCAAGGAAACTTCAGATAAAATTGAGGAAAACAGAGAAATCTCTATAAGAATTTGAAAAAAAGAAAAAGTGAAAATAAAAAATTGACAAAATAAGTGGAGAATTAAAGCTATACAAAAACAGAAGATTAATCAAGATGATTAATACTAAAATTTCAGAAATAGATAATGATTTGAAGGACAAAGAAGGAGAATGGAATCAATGGAAGACAAAATTAATGAGATTGAAGGCAAATTTCTATTTTTTTAAATTTGTTTTCATTGTGGTGAAAACATACACAAGGCATTCACTAACAAAACAACTTACACATTCACAGCTCAGGGACATGATGACATTTTCCACATTTTGCCAAAAGTATTGCTATCCTTCTCCAAAATATCCCACCACCATTAGCATAACCTCAATGCTCCACAAACAAAAGGGTCCCCTGTCCACCTCTTTCCTACTCCCGGTATTCACTAATAATATTTGGTGTGTGTGTGTATATATATATGTGTGTGTGTGTGTGTGTGTGTGTGTGTGTATATATATGGAATGCTTCACAAATTTGAATGTCATCCTTGTGCAGGGCCTTGCTAATCTTCTCTGTACCATTCCAATTTTAGTATATGTGCTGCCAAAGCAAGCACAAAGACAAATTCCTCAATACTAGTCTGTTAGAAGAACAATAAGAAAAAAAAGAGAAAAAAAAATGAAAAAGTTTAAGAATTACTTGAGACACCATAAAGAGAAATAACTTACATGTCATTGAAAGTCCAGAACATAAAGAGACAAAAAATAGCACAGAAAAAATTGTTTAAAATTTGTTGGAAGTCAGCTTCTCTAATATGATGAAAGATGAGAAGACAAACATTCCAGAAGCTCAACAAACCCCAAATAAGATAGACTCACAAAGAATATCATCATGACATAACATAATCAGATTTTTCCAAGACCAAAGACAAAGAAAGAATCTTGAAAATAGCTTCAGAAAAATAAAAAGTTACCTAAAAAGGAAAACCAATAAGATGAAACTCTGGTTTCCTGGCAGAAACCATGCAGGCGAGAAGACAACAGGACTACATATATAAAACCCTGAAAGAAAAAAATTGCTAACCAAGAATTATATAGCCAGTAAAATTGTCATTCAAATATAATGACAAAATTAGGCAAGTCACAGATAAAAAGAAATTAAGAGAATTTGTAAAAACCAGAACATTATAAGAAATGTTAAAGAAAGTCCTTGAGACAGAGACCTAATAGCAAATAATGACTGGAGATTAAGACACACAACAACATCACCCAGAAAACAAACAAGATATAGAAGTATCAAAAATGAAATAAACCTACAAGACTTAAATAGGGAACCAGAGATGTCAACTGGTAAATGATGATAACTACAAAAAAAGAGAGGGAATAAATGATACAGTTTCAGAACTTCCAGATGGAGATGAATTTAGAATGATGTCAAGATAGAATGGACAGTTTGAAACCTGGGAAGAAAATAACAAATTATACAGTGACCTCAAAGAAAGTAAATTTTCTCAACAAAATAAAAAGGAAGAATATCTTAAAGTCTCAGTAAGTACTAAAACTGATTAAAAAAATGATAGCAAATAATAAGAAACTCCAACAACATGAACTCAGTACAAAAAATATATTGAAAAAAGAAAACATCACCACAAAAAAAAAAAGCCAGGAAAATGACAGCAGTAAATTCAAACCTATCAATAATTACATTGAATATACATGGATTAAATGCACCCATCAAGAGATAGAGAGTAGCAGAATGGATCCAAAATATCTATGCATCCAATGAAAACCCCAAAATACATAAATCAAACATAACAGAATGGAAAAGAGAAATACACAACTCCACAATTACAGTAAACGAAAAAAAAAAAAAAAAAAACCAAACACTGTCATGAAGTCAAGTCTAACTCACTCTTAGTCAGCCCCATTGGGTTTCCAAGACAGTAAATCTTTACAGAAGTATATTGCCCAATCTTCCTTCCACAGAGAGTTGATGGGTTTGAGTCGCCAACCTTCTGGTTAGCAGTCAATGCCATGGGAACTGTACCACCAGAGATTCTTAGACAATTATATTGTGTTTTTATTGGATCAAGTGTTCCATATATATCTATGAGACCTAATTGGTTGATGGTATTTTACATTTTTTTTAGATCCGTACTTTTGTTGAGGTTCTTTCTAGTTGTTCATCAAAATTGTGTATTAAAGTCTCCCACAATTAATATACACTTCCAATGAACAACTAGAAAGAACCTCAACAAAGGTACAGGTCTAAAAAGACACAACACAATCAACCAATTATTTCTCTATCCAATAAGAGCACAATACACTTTCTTTTCCAGTGCCCATGCAACATTATCCATAATAGACTATATACTAGGCCACAAAACAAACCTCAATAAATTTAAAAACAATAAATTAACAAATATCTTCTCAGATCACAATGCTATAAAATTAGAAATCAACAACAGGAATATCAAGGAGAAAAAAAAATCAAATACATGGAAACTGAATAACACCCTGCTTAAAATCTACTGAGTAA
>NW_006921668.1:1650452-1651322 GCF_000298275.1 Orycteropus afer afer | reverse complement strand
CAGGAAGCAGACCACATCCCAAAGGCAGCTACTCAGCTGCTTGTGGTAGATCCTACCATGGAGTTGATTGCCAGTCTCATCATGGGAAATAACTATCAGCTGCCCAGCCACTCAACCAGGCCCAGCCAAGTTGACACACAAACATAACTACCACAGTGCTCAAAGGACAATTTTTAGCAATAAACACACATGTTAAAAAAGAAGAAAGAACCAAAATCAATATTTCAACCCATCTCCAAAAATTAGAAAAAGAACATCAAAAAAGAAGCCTACAGTTACCAGAAAAAAGGAAATAATCAAGATTCCAGTGGAAATAAATGAAACTGAAAACCAGTAAAAAGAATGAATAAAAATAGAAGTTGATTCTTTAAAGGATTTAAAAAATTGACAAAGCTTGGGGAAATTTAACAAAGGAAAAGAAGGAGAAGATGCAAATAGCATAAAAAAATGAAATAAGTGATATCACAACAGAACAAACTGAAACAAAAACTATAGTAATGGAATGACACAGTGCCTAAGACATTTGACTGCTGACCAGAAGGCTGGCAGTTCAAACTCACCAGCTATTTCTCAGAAGGATGGAAGGAAGATTGGGCAATCTACTTCCATAGAGATACCGACTCGGAAACTCAATAAGGGGTCGCTATGAGTCAAATCGACTCAATGGCAGCAACCTTGGTTTTTTAAATTAAGAACTGTACTCCAACAAATTTGAAAACCTAGAAGAAATGGAGACATTTATAGAAACACACTACCTACCCAAACTAACTCTTTCTAAGTTAGAAAATTTGAACAGACCCATTACAAAAGAAGAAATTGAACAAGTCGTGAATACACTCCAAATAATAATACTAAAAAAAAAAAAAAAAA
>NW_006921668.1:1630876-1650352 GCF_000298275.1 Orycteropus afer afer | reverse complement strand
ACTAAAAAAAAAAAAAAAAAAAAGCCCTAACCCTGACAGCTTCACTGGCAAAAACAGTCAAACATTTAGAGAAGAGCTGACACCAATTCTACTCAAACTACTCCACAACATAGAAATGGAGGGACTACTCATGAAGCAAGCATAACCCTGTTACCAAAACCAGCCAAGACACAACTAAAAAAAGATAATTATAGACCAATATGTCTCATGAATATTGATGCAAAACAAAATCTTAACATAATCATAGCCAATAGAATCCAAGAACATATTAAAAAAAAAAAGAAAAAGTAATACGTAATGACCAAGTGGGAGTCCTACCAGTCAGGCAAGGATGATTAAACCTTAGAAAAACAGCCAATGTAATCCACCTATAAATAAAACAAAGGAAAAGAACCACATGATCATATCAATTGATGGAAGAAAAAAAAAAAAAGACATTTGACAAAATCCAACATCTATTCTTGATAAAAATGTTCAGCCAAATAAGAATGGAAGAGAAATTCCTCAACATATTTAAGGACATATACACAAAACCAACAGCCAAAATTATTCACAATAGAGAAAGACTGAAAACACTCCCCTTGAGAACAAGAATCAGACAAGGATGCCATTTGCCACCACCCCTATTCAATATTATATTGGAAGTCCTAGCCAGAACAATAATCCAAGAAAGGGGAGGAATAGCATTGAAATAGATAAATAAGAAGTAAAACTATCTCTATTTGCAGAAAATCCTAAAGACTCAGCAAGGAAATTACTAGATTAATAGAAAGATTCAGCACAGTGACCAGATACAAGATCAACATACAAAAATAAGTTGGATTTCTCTACACTAACAAAAAGAACTCTGAAAAGGAAATCAGGAAAAGAAAAAAAAAATTTATAACAACCACCAAAAGATGAAGTACTTAGGAATAGATGTAATGAGAGACACAAAAGACCCAGACAAAGAATACTACTATACTACAATAAACTAAAAGAGATCTACATAAATGGAAGAATATGCCATGCTTGTAGATAGGAAGACTTAATATTGTGAAAATGTCAGTATTACCCAAAGCAATCTACATATATAATGCAATCACGATCCAGATTTCATCATCATTCTTTAAGAGACGGAAAAACTGATCACCAACTTTATGTGGAAAGTAAAGAGACCCTGGATAAGTAAAGCATACTATATGATGAAGAACCAAGTAGGAGACCACACACTCCCTGATCTAAAAACCTAGCATACAATAAGTGACAGACACAGACCAATGGAACAGAATCAAGAACCCAGAAATAGGATGGCTGATTTAAAAAAAAAAAAAAAAAAAAGCCAGCCCCATTAAATGGGGAAGAGAGAGTCTCTTTAACAGATGCTGCTGGCAAAACTGGATATCCATTTGCAGAAAAATGAAACACAATCCATACTTCTCACCATATACAAAAGCAAATCAAAGACTTAAATGTAAAACCTAAAATTATAAAAAATCATTAAATGAAAAAAATAGGGGCCAACTTCAGGGCCCTAAGACATGGCATAAATACACTATCAAGCAATGAAAAATTCACAGACAGCAGATGACAAATTAGATGACTGGAACCTCCTAAATAGTAAACATTTATGCACATCAAAAGACTTCACCCCAAGAGTAAAAAGTGAACCTACAGATTCAGAAAAAAAATTTTGGCAATGACATATTAGATGAGGAACTAATCTCTAAAATGTATAGAAAACTCACCACTTCGATAACAAAAAGATAAACAGTACAATTTAAAAATGGGCAGAGGGCATGAACACATACTTCACCAAAGAACATATTCAGGAGGCTAACAAACACATAAGGAAATATTAATGACTAATGATGACTAATGATGACAATCATTAGTCATCAGAGAGATGCAAATCAAAGAGAGAGAGAGAGAGAGAGAGAGAATGATTATCTCCCCAAGCATTGATTTGACTGCTAACCAGAAGGCTGGCGTTTCAAACCCACCAGCCACTCCTTGGAAGGAAGTTTGGGCAATCTGCTTCTGTAGCGATACCACCTCAGAAACCCAAGGAGGGGTCTCTATGAGTCAGATCCAACTCAAAGGCTGTGAGTTTGCTTTTGGTTTTAGTAGCATTAACAGCAAAATTTGGAAAAATAGAAAACAACAAATGCTGCTAAGGGACAGGAGAGACACTCATACACTGCTGGTAAGACTGTAAAATTGTACAATCGCTGTGGAAAATGATATGGTACTTCATTAAAAAGTTAGAAATAGAAATGCAATATGAAATATACATGTGTATGTGTGTGTATGTATATATACATACACACACATACATATGTATATCTCTTAGGGAAATAAAAGCCATGACACAAACAAATATATGCACACCCATGTTCATCACAGTCTTACTCACAATATTTACATACATGTACTTACATCATGTACTTACATACATAAGCCTGCAGTGTTAGTCACAATATCAAAAAGAAGAAAGCAACCTAAGTACCCACCAATAGATGAATGAATGTATAAACAAAATATGGTGCATTATAGAATGGAATACTACACAGCATTAAAGAATAACAATGAATCTGCAAAACAGCTCATAACTTGTATGAATCTAGAGGATATTACGCTGAGTGAAATCTGTCAGTCACAAGAAGATAAATATTGTATGACACCACTACTGTAAAACTTCAAGAAAAGGTTGAAAAACAGAACCATTCTTTGAAGGTTACCAAGGGTGGGAGGGAAAGGCAGAGTACAATAGGGTAGATTTGAATTAACATGAGTGAAGGCAAAGACAATATACTATAAGGGGGAGTCAGCACAAAATGGTCAATGCAGAGGAAGACATTGGGAAGAGCACAAGTTTTAAAAGCAACAAAGGTAAACACTATTACATACATAAGCCTGCAGTAAGAGTAATAACAATAATCTACAAGTGGATACATAGATAGACCTGCAAGCTGAATGTGAGTGTGAAGGTAAATAGGACTACACCCATAAATCTATCTATCTATCTATCTATCTATCTATCTATCTATCTATCTATATATATAAAAGTTAAAAGTTTGACAGGATATTTCTACATACATATTTACATGTGCTGCAAATACATCCATGAACATAGTAGAGCATACTGGAGGCAAAGTAATTAAAACATATTAGCCATGACCAAACACTTTGATGAAATAAATTGCTAGGCCTGGGGGCTCAGGTCCATGGTCTCAGGGAACAGTAAGATCATTTGGTATAACATAGTCCACAAGACAATGCTCTATACCCTATTTTGGTAAGTAATGACCAGGGTCTTAAAAGTTTGTGAATGGCCATCTAAGGTCAACTATTGTTCTCTCCCCACCTGGAGTAAAGAAGAGCAAAGAAAATCAAAGAGACAGATGAATGATTAGTACTAATGGACCATGTGTACTCCAGTCTCCATGACCCTGAGGCCAGAAGAACTAGATGGTTCCCACTACCACGACTACCTCTACTACTACCTTGATTATAGGTCCTGGAGTAACTGGGATGGGAATGGGGGAGGGTATGAGGCAAAATTCAAAATCATAAAAAAGACCAAGCTTACTGGTCTGATAGAAACAGGCAGAACTCCTGAGACTATGGCCCTTAAACACCCTTCATGCTTGGAACTGAACTCACCCCTGTGGCTCAACTTTCATCCCAAATAGAAACAAGCCTATAAGGTGAACAATAACACCAGAGAGGTACACATTCATTTGAACAATCAACCATCTGAAATCAAAAGGAGAGTATTTGTCCAGGGATAAAGCTGAGAATACAGCAAGGGATAGCAAAGGAGGACGAAGGGAAATAGTAACATCAGGAGGAGGAGAAAAGAGTGCTATTACACTGTGGGTATTCCAATCAATGTCACAAACAAAATAGGATGGATTGTCAAATGGCACACCAATTTGCTCTGCGAATTTTCACCCAAATCACAATTTAAAAAAAAAAAGGGGGGGGGGGGGGTCCACGGGAAAAACAAAAAAAAAAAAAAGGGGGGGGGGGGGGGCCCACGGGAAAAAAAAAAAAAAAAAAAAAAAAAACAAGATACTATTCCTGATTGAAGGAAACTGAAGAAGCATAACTCAATGCAGTAGATGAGTGGCTCCTGGAGCACAGTTTCTTCATTTCTTATGTTTACTCTTCTTCCCTTATCTCTCTTTCTTGGTCACTGGCAGCCTAGAGGAATCAATATTAGAGAGTACATAAAATATCCTAAAAATTTATCTATTCAAAAGACGTTTCCTACACTGCGCATTTGAAATTATCCCTTATAAATACTTCCTCCTTCAAAAAAAAAAAAAAAAGGTGCTCTAAAAACATGGAAGCAAATTGAAATTTACATGAAAGGATGAGTGACAGGTGAATAAAATAATCATGAAATGACACTGTGAAGAGTGACAGAGAAGATTAAAAGTTGTCACAGCGGCCACCTGTCAATGCTGCCTCTTTAGATTAGAAGGCAAAAGAAGAGATAAGAACAAAGGAGAGGTTAAATATTGCAGAATGCAATAAGAAGAAAAGTCTCAGCCAGTAGATTTGTGTGGTTTCTTTCACGGAAAACAAATGCTGCTTTTATAATAATTCCATGTAATCTGGAAAATGAAGGAGGCAGAAGTTGGGAGTCTAGCCTGGGCTTGGCTAATCAACAAACTTGGATCTGCACCCCGTGCTCTCATTTCCATTCAGGAAACATTTCAGTTCTGCACTTTGCTGACAGCTCTCATATCATAATACAAGCCCTATCCAAGTTTCCAGAAACTAGGAAAGGAGTATGGATTTATAATTTAAAACTTCCAATGACACCTTCAGGCAAGTGCCTTATTCCTGTTGAGCGGGTTCCCACTCCTAAAGTTTTCGACCTGTCATTTAGCAATCAAAAATTCACAGGCGCAGAATATAAAATTCTGGAAGTGAGAAAAGAAGCTGACATTTTCTTACTATGTGTGCTTTTCTTCACAACCTCTTCACAGATGAGATACAGGGGCTCAATAACTTAAATTGCTTTTGCAAACCCAGTATTTATGGTATTTTTCTTACTATCTGGAGGTTAATAGAGAAATATTTGTTGAAGTCAATTGTACTGTACATAATAACACAGTTTGAAATAAAAATGATTGCAGTAGCATTTGTTTAACAAGAAATTATCAATAGCAATATTAAGACACTAGATGGTTATGTGTTTAAACAGCTGGAAATTGAAAATGGGTTTGGAGGTGGAGAGAAGATGGTCAAAGGTTTAGCATTTAGGAGTAATCAAAGTTGTAGAATTATGAAGAAAGCAATGTTACAAACCATTTTTAAATTACCATGACTACAATGTGCCATGTTTAGAAATCAAGTAATACATATATGAATATATTTGAATATATTTATATTTAAATATATTTGAAGGTATATAGAGATAAAATTTTAAAAAGAGGTAGCATTATAAAAGGAATTTCTAGAACATTTTAATAAAAACTAATAATCTTTCTACAAAAACTAGACATCTATAAAGAAGGAGAAAGTCAATGGCTGACTAAATTATACACTCATATCTTATGGGGACAATTCACTCACAGACCTGCTTGCTACTTTCACTTGATTTTCAACACAATCATGACAGGGAAAACTAACAGAGAACTAATGTCAGAACACTGCTCACTATGGGCTTTTGGGGAGCTGACTTGAATTCAATTGATCTGAACTAGACTGGACTCTGCCGAATGAATTGAAATGAATAGATCTAAATTAAAACTATCAGCAACTAAGCAATGCTTTAAACTGTAAGCTTATGAGAAATGAGGAGAGGTTTTTAACAAGGTGAAAAAAGAAAATGAGGAAAGCCATGGTTACAACATGAAAAAGAAAATGAGTCAGTGAGAGTGAACACCCAGTACATGAGGCTCGTCCTGTGACTTTGGGTATTGTTCCAACTAGAAATGCTCACAGTGGAACATTGTAGATGGAGAAAAAGACGGTGTCCAGAGAAGATAAAACTTTCATAATACTAAAAACATAGGTTAGAAATTAACTTTTAAATAAAGATCTGATCTCTATGTATTTACTTAATATATGTCCCTTTCTTCTAAGATAAAATTTAGGAGAATCAAACTGTATTATAGTTAAAAATTCAGATATTTCACTTACCAACTAAAAGGGAGTTTGGCAAAGAAAGAGTCAATGCCTTATTCATTCATTATCTACAGTTTCCAGTGCAGTGCCCAGCACATAGCAGGTATGTAGGTATGAAATACATATTTATTTGTTCACCTTTCTTAAATTATTATGAACAACATGCACCTAAAAGGGAGAATCTACATATTAAAGTTTTCCAGTTAGCTGGCTTTTGATTAATGAAAATCTCACTAAGGTCACAAATGTCCCCAGAGCTTGTACAAGAGAACCAATAAAGTAATTTGATTTCTATACTATGAAGCACGGAAGAATTGGCAATAAAATATTAAGCCCTACTCTATTCTATAAATATGCATTTATGAAACTTTTGAAAGGTAAATTATGCAAAAATATGTTTAAGGAATTTAAAAATCATGGATCGTTGACCTGTTAGGCTCCAACAACTTCCTAAAAAACATTAGCATCTATTATGTAAATTCACATTTACAGAATAAAATGCACATTAGTCACCTAATAGGAGGATAACTTACCCATGGTAATCTCACATTTATAGGCCCAGATTTAATTTGCTTTTAAGAAAAAGAGCCAGCACATACTAATTTAAAAGCTGAAACTTTAATATAAGCAGGTTTTGTTTGCCTCTTCCATTTTTAATACTTTTAGACTTTTCAATTTGACTGAGACAATTCAAAGAAGCTGATGGGTTTTCTTATAATGTAAACAACCAGTCAGAATATGTAATACAGCTACACTGCTACTGAAAAATTGATAACTTCCAATTTGTTTTTTTTTTTAAATATATAGAACTGATGACTTTAAGATGAACTAGAAGTTATGCAGCAGAGTTTGGGGAAATAAATAGAAATGAAGTAAAAGTGATCTTACTGTTCCAAACCAACTATAAATTCAATGTCAAATTTAATGCATGTGAATTATTTTATCTCTAAATACAGGAGTTTTTTTTGCAAAAGACATTAAGTGGTAGTATAGTGCTGTTAAGAGACAGTCTTCATTCTGTTAGTAACTTATTGAACTATTTAATTTATTTATTTCAAATCATTTATGCTTTTTTGATTAAAAAGTTAAGAAGTATGAAAAGTTTATAATACATACCAAAACTGTCAAAAAAAAGAGTTCTTCCATTTGTAAATTACTGAACTCATATAAATAGTACATTATATTACTGTATGAAATGAATGGAATACTTTGGAATATTGTCTTGCAATATTGTTATTGTTAGACATCATCAAGTATATTTTGACTCGTGGTGACCCCATGTTGTTGCAGAGCAGAATACCCATAGAGTTTTCTTTGCTGCCATCTTTATGGAAGCAGATTGCTAGGTTTTTCTCCAAGGAGTACTTGAGTGGGTTCAAACCACCAACTTTGCAGTGAGCAGCCAAATGCTTAATCACTTGTGCTCCTAGAGCTTCTTCTTAGAATATTAAATTTGGCTTAATAACCTGGAAAACCATCTCTGATTTTCTGTTGCAACCATCTCATTTCCCTCCTAACCCCCATTCTGTGATCTCTGCTATGCTCTTTCTCTCAGTTAAAAATATTTGCGATGTGTTCACTCTAAGAGTCTCAAAACTTGAAAATTTCATTAGGTTCATAAGTAGTTTCAAAACATACTCCAATTTAACACAACGGCTTGTAAGTAATTGTTGTCCAGGGAATATTTATTAAATTAAAACAATAACTCAAAGCAATGTATCTTTAAGGGTGGAATTTGTAGCCTTAGTTGAACAGTCACAAATATGTTTGATACTGGAGAAATCCACAAAAATCCCTCAATTTACAAAATATGGGAAATGCTATTCATAACCAAGATCTACCTAAAGGCTAATTTGCAAAGCTACATAAATATTTTAGATTATCATTTATTACTAGAATCCCACTATCACTCTACAGTTTAATATGAATTTTACCAATTTTAGGTGACTAAATCCTTTTCTGGATACCATTTCTAGTTATATGATCAGTGTCTAATCTTACTATGCACTTAGGAGATAATCAAAAATACTTGTTCAACAAATAAATGCCAATTGGCTAAATCACTTTAATTGAAGTATGTAGTCAAAATATTTACTTTCTATTCAGTCAAGAAAATTAATTCAAAAGGTTGAGGGAGCCTAATTTAGGATTTTTTTTTTTTTTTTTTTTTGGTAGATGTAATGTTCATTTTAATAGGTAAAGCATTCACTTCCCAATGGAAAGTTCAATTTACTGAACAAGTTGGTCTAAATTATTAAATCAAAAATAAATATTTTGTTTGCTATTATGTATTATATTTCAACTATGTCCTGTGGAGTATATCCAATAGATAGAGATATGGTATAAAATAAAAAGTTACTTTTATGCAAATCTTTTATCAATCCTAAATAGAGAGTGAACACATTAACAGAAGGCATGTTTCTTAGCTTCTATCCTCAGTACCTTGTACATGGTAGGTCCCAACAAAAGTTTTTGAATTAAATTTAACTGATTCAATATATTGGAGATAGTGAGGGAGCAAGGATTTTATGAAGTGTTTTCTCAAGGCCTAATTAATAATATTTCTTCTCAGTTCAGTTAAATTTTCACTTAACTACCATTTAAGTTTAAAATAAACTTCTGAAAACTATTATCTCTTCATTTGTAAAATACATCACACACACATACAAATTCACTCTCATACTCACATATATAGTATTATTGGTGTTTTATTATTGAGCAAAATGAGATGTCTCCATTTTCAGAGTAGAGGAAACTTTTCTCCAAAATCAAAACAATTCATAAATATTTCATTTAGAAATGCCACTTATTTTATATGATGATAAAAGAGGCTAAGTTTATTCAACATGATCTACTATATATATGTTATATATAGCTATTGAAACATCATGTGCATATTTATGTTAAAATTGTTATGCATCAGTGGCTATGACAAGAGCCCTGTCTCTTGTCTTGTAACCATCAATGTTTACAGTATTTATTATATAATACCAAAAATGCTGTTGTTGTTATGTGCCGTCAAGTCAGACCCGACTCATAGCAACCCATGCTTGGGTTTCCGAGGCAGTATCACTACAGAAGTAGATTGCCCCATCTTCCTTCCAAGGAGTGGCATCTGAGAATAAAAAGAATAGCCTACATATCTTATTGTGATTACTGCTAAAAGCAAAACTCTCAATATCTTTTACAGAGAAAGTAACACTCCAGATATTATTATTATAAAAGTGAAAGAAAGAGTATTCCTATAAGGTAAGGTGGTAAAATAAGCAGAGAAGCTGCACAGACCCTCTTCAAAAAAGAAAACAGAAACCAATTGACACAGATACAGAAGATAACTGGAGCTCTGAACTTTGAAATGAAGGATACAAGAGTGAATTAAACACCAACTAGTAGAAGAGCCTGGATGCAAACAGTGAGTAAGGAGACACACGGAACAGCAGACTGTCTGCTGTCCTGACGGTACAGACAGCTTGAATATTTCCAAGTGCTGTTAGGACCTGAGAATTAAGCTAAAAATCAGCCCTGGTCACTAATGGCTGCATGGACTACTGCACGTGTAGATGACCACCAAAAAGGGAAACAGAAAAGGAGACAAACTGAGCTGTGGACTTCTGGCTGTCCAGAGGGTGCAGCCATTTTGAATGTTTACAAGCGGTGGCCATTTTGGATATTTAAAGTGACAACATTCTCCTTCAGATTCCATGGACCTAAGAATAGACTCTGTGTCCCAAAGACAGCATGGACATACAGGAGGCTGATGACTAGAAAGGTGATGGGTGGTGAGTGCACAAGGGCTGCCAACTGGCAAATAGAGGAGCACAGTGCCCTGTTTATTGAGATACATTCAAAGAAAACAAAAATCTTGAGTGAATCACTTCAACATATGATTTACCAATTAAATATAAACACAAAAATATCACAATGTCTCAGAGACCACAGACCATCACAGTACACACAAAGAAGCAAGATAAAGCAGGACAAACAAGGGAGCGGGATACAGACCTAAAACACATTCCTGAGGAAGAAGTAGCATTGGATCTCCCTGATAAGGAATTCAAAAGAATTATATTTAGGTACCTTCACTGGATTGAGAGACAGATCAAGGAAAACACTGACAAAATTTAGGAAAACACAAAGAAAAGCTTAGAACAATGTCAGAAGGCAATACAAGAACAAAATGACAAAATAAATGAAAAATTAGAAATGACACAAAGCGAAAACATTAACACTAAATTCTCTGAAATAGATAATACATTGAATGAGCAAAGGAATAGAGATCAATCAATGGACAACAGAATTAGCAACATTGACAACAAATACCTCAACGCTTCTTTGGAAAGGGATCAATCAGAAAAAAGATCAAAACAAAGTAAAGAAAGCTTAAGTTTCATGTGGGATCCATCAAAAGAAATAACAAGTGTAATCAGAATTCCAGAACAGGAAAGGACAAATAAAATCACAGAGAAAATTGTCAAAGATTTGTTGGGAGAGAATTTCCCTGATGTGAAGAAAGATGAGAATATATCCATTCAGGAAGTCCAACAAATCCCAAACAGGACAGACCCCAAAAGACAATCACCAAGACATATCATCATCAAGTTCACCAAAACCAAAGATAAAAAAAAGAATCCTGAAAGCAGCACAGGAAAAACAAAAAGTTGCCTACATAGGGCAACCAATTAGACTAAGCTCTGATTTCTCAGCGGAAACCATGCAGGTAAGAAGGCAATGAGACAATAAATATAAAAACCTGACAGAGAAAAATTTCCATCCAAGAATTATATACCTGGCAAAATTGTCCCTCAAATATGAAGGTGAAATTAGAACATTTCCAGTTAAGCAGAAATGAAAGGAATTTGTTAAAACCAGATCAACCTTACAAGAGATGCTAAAAGGAGTCCTTTGGACAGAGAACCAACAACAGCAAACAACAACTGACCATTAATACACAGGATGACATAACACAAAAACCAACCCAATTATAAAAGTAGCCAAAGTAAATAAGCCTACAGGATTGTAAACAGGGAACCAGAGACATTAAGTGGGAAATAAGGACAACTATGAACCAGAAAGAGGGGAAAAATTGAGTAGTTACAGAACTTCTAAATGATGAAGAAGTCAAGAGAGTTGCAAGATAGAATGATATGTTCTAAACTCAGGGAGAAAACTATAAATCACAGGGTAACCTCAAAGAAAAATGATAAACTTTCACATCAAAATAAAAAAGAGGATAAGAACAAATATTTAGCAAATACTAAAACAATAGCAATGAAGGAAGTGATAACATGATTCACAAACAAAATATTTGTGAATCAGCACAGAAAATTATATGGAACAAAGAAATCAGTAATACCATTTAAAAAAAAAAAAATAACAAAATGACAGCAACAAATTCATACTTGTCAATAATTACACTGAATATCAATGGATTAAATGCACCACTCAAGAGACAGAGAATTGCAGATTGGATAAAAAAAAACATAATTCATCAATATGCTGTCTAAAAGAGACACACCTTGGAAACAAAGACAAAAATAGACTAAAAGTCAAAGGTTGGACAAAGATATATGAACCAAATGGCAACCATAAAAGAACAGGAGTGGCAATATTAATTTCTGATCAAATTGACTTTAAGAAAAAACCCAGCATAAAGGACAAGGGAGGATATTATATAATGATCAAAGAATCAGTTGAAAAAAGAGAAAATAACCATAATAAATATCTAGGCACCTAATGAAAAACCAAAACCAAACCAAACTCACTGCCATCAAGTCAACTCTAACTCATAGTGACCACTCCTTGAGTTTCCAAGGCAGTATCTCTACAGAAGTAGATTGCCCAATCTTCCTTCCAAGGAGTGGCTGCTGGGTTTGAATCTCCAGCCTTCTGATTAGCAGCCACATGCCTTAGTCACTATGCTACCCCCAAAATACATAAATCAGACTTTAACAGAATTAAAAAACAAATAGATGACTCCACAGTTATAGTAGGAGATTTTAATATACCACTTTCAATCAAAGATAGAATAACTGGAAAGAAACTCAACAAAGATACAGAAGAACTAAACAATACAGTTCACCAATCTGACCTTACAGACATCTACAGACCACTTCACCCAACAACAACACTATATACATTCTTTTGCAGTACACATGGAACATTCTCCAGGATAGACCACATATTAGGCCACAAAGCAAGCCTTAATAAATTTAAAAATATTGAAATACTGCAAAGCATGTTCTCAGATCACAATGCTATCAAATTTGAAATCAACAATAGTCAGATCAATGGAAAAAGATCAAACACATGGAAACTGAACAACATCCTCCTTGAAAACAATTGAATAATAGAACAAATAAAAAATGAAATTAAAAAATTCTTTGAATCAAATGAAAACACAACATACCAAAATCTTTGGGAAATACCAAAAGCAGTGATCAGAGCAATAAATGCACACATCAAAAAAGAAGAAAGAGCCAAAATCAACACTATAACCCAACATCTCCAACAATTAGAAAAAGAGCAGCAAAACAAAAAGGCCTCCAGTCAGCAGAGGAAAAGAAATAATAAAGATTTGAGTAGAAATAAATGAAAAAGAAAATAGAAAGACAACAGAAAAAAGTCAACAAGACTAAAAGATGCTTTTTTGAAAAGATTAATAAAATTGACTAACCACTGGCAAATTTAACAAAGAAAAAGAAGGAGATAATACAAATAACGAATTAGAAAGATGTTGGGCAACATCACAAAAGAACCAACAGAAATTAAAAGGATAATATCAGGATACTAAGAAGAACCATACTCCAACAAATTTGAAATTCCAGAAGAAATGAACAGATATCTAGAAATATACTACTTACCTAAACTAACATAGACTGAGGTAGAAAATTTGTACAGACCCATAACAAAAGAAGAAATCAAACAGGTCATAAAAAAATTACAACTAATAAAAAGTCCTGGCCCAGAAGATTTCACTGGAGAGTTTTGCTGAACTTTCAGAGAATAACTGACACCAATCCTACTCAAACTATCCCAAAACATGGAAAAATATGGAATTCTCCCAAATTAATTTTATGAAGCAAGCATAACCTTGATACTAAAAGCAGACAAGACATAACTCAAAAGGAAAACTACAGACCAATATCCCTCAAGAATATAGATGCATAAATCTTCAACAAAATCCTAGCCAAGAGACTCCAACAACATTTCAAAAAAATAATGACCAAGTGGGGTTCCTATCAGGTATGCAAGGATGGTTCGACATTAGAAAAACAATCAACGTCATCCATCACATAAATAAAACAAAGGAAAAGAACCACATGATCATATCAATGCAGAAAAGGCAATTGATAAAATCCAACACCCATTCCTGATCAAAACTCTCAGCAAAATAAGAATAGAAGGGACATTCCTCAACATAATAAAGGGTATTTTTGCAAAACCAACAGCCAACATTATTCTCAATGGACAGAGACTGAAACCATTCCCCTTGCGAACAGGAACCAGACAAGGATGCCCTCTATCACTTCTATTCAACATTGTAGTGGAAGTCCTAGCTAGGGCAATAAGGCAAAAAGTGGAAATCAAAGGCATCCAAATTGGAAGAAGTAAAACTATCCCTATTTGCTGATGATATGATCCTATACATAGAAAACCCAAGAGCCTCAGCAAACAACCTACTGGAACTAATTGAGAGATTTAGCACAGTGACGGGACACAAGATCAACACACAAAAATCATTTGTAATCCTCTACACCAGCAAAGAGATTGCTGAGAAAGAAATAAGGAAATCAACACCATTTACAATAGCTACAAAAAAAATAAAATACTTGTAATGAATCTGTATAGTTAAATTTGTGTGTCAACTTGGCTGGGCCTAGTTGAGTGTCTGGGCAGCTGATGAGACTGGTAATGAACTCCATGGTGGAATCTACTGTGAGCAGCTGAGTTGCTGCTTTAGGGATGTGGTCTGCTTCCTGTGTATAAGGAGAAGGCTTGGGGAATGGTGTCTAGCTTATGGCATACTTGGACCCTGCATGTAGCCATGTCATTGTTCAGCAGCCTGCCATGCTCTGCCGACCTTGGGACTTTCAATGGACTTGAATTAATGGCCTGCTGTGCTGTTTGGTAACATTGAGACTGTGCCTTTTTACTTGTCAACCTTGAGTCTGTTAGTCTCAGCAGCCAGCAGCTGCCTGCATGAAGAAAAGCCTCTAGCTCCAATGGGCAGGGAGCAGGAGGCAGAGCTGAAGCCCAAGGTTGAGGGGCTTTCACCCAGCCCCTAGAGTCTGGGACTTTGAACTTGGACTTAAAGCTTCCAAACTTTCTTTGTTCAAGCATCCCATTTGTGGTATATTTCTGTCAGAACAGAATCTCACTAGGGACACAAAAGACCTTTACAAAGAAAACTACAAAACACTGCTTCAAGAAACCATAAGAGATCTATAGAAATGGAAGAATATAACATGTTTGTGGATAGGAAGATTGAACATTGTGAAAATGTCAATTCTGCCCAAAGCAATCTATACATTCAAAACAATCTCAATCCAGATCCTATCAACATTCTTAAAGGATATAGAAAAACCAGTCACTGTTTTTATATGAAAAAGAAAGAGACCTCAGATGAGAAAAGCACTATTGAAGAAGAAAAACAAAGCAGGAGGTCTCACACTCCTGGATCTCAAAACCCACTATAGAGCCACAGTAGTCAAAACAGCCTGGTATTGGTACAGACAGACACATAGACCAGTGGAACAGAATTGAGAACCCAGAAATAGATCAATCCACCTACAGTCAGCTGATTTTTGACAAAGGGCTGAACTCTACTACATGGTGAAGGGATGGTGCTGGCAAAACTGGATATCCATTTGCAGAGAAAAAGGAAACAAGATTCGTACCTCACACCACACACAAGAATGAACTCCAGATGGATAAAAGACTTAAATGTGAAACCTAAAACTATAGATTTCCTCAAGGAAAAACTAGGGGCCCTAATTATGGCATAAATAGACTATCAAGCATAACCCAAAATTCACAAACAGCAGAAAATAAACTAGATGAATGGAACTTTCTAAAAGTTAAATTTTTATGTGCTTCCAAAGACTTCTCTAAAAGAATCAAAAGAGAAACTTTTGGAAAGGGTTGGAAAAGATTGGGAAAAAATATTCAACAATGACATATCTAACAAGGGACTTATTTCTAGAGTTTACAGAAAACTCCAACACCTCAACAACAAAAAAACAATCCAGTTTAAAAATGGGCAGAAGATATGAATAGATGCTTCACCAAAGAAGATATTCAGGTGGCCAACAACCCATGGAGAAATGTTCACTATCATTAGTCATTCAAAACAACAATGAGATACCATCTTGCCCCAGCACTAGTAGCAAAGTTCAACAAAACAGAAAATAACAAATGCTGGCAAAGATGTGGAAAGTTTGGGACTCTCCTCCACTGCTGGTGGAACTGTAAAATGATGCAAGCACTGTGGAAAGCAGTATGCTGATCCCTTAAAAAGCTGGAATTAGAAATACTATTTGAACCAGAAATCCTATTAGTAGGTATATATCCTAAAGAAGTGAGAGACAGGACAAGAACAGATATATGCACACCCATGTTCATCACAGCACTTTTTTATTGTAAATACAATAACAAAAAGAAGGAAACAACCTAGGTGCCCATCAACAGAAAAATGTATAAGCAAACTATGGTAGATACACACAATGGAATACTATGCAACACTAAAAAATAACGTAGAATCTGCAAAACACCACATAACATGGATGAACTTGGGGGACATGATGCTGAATGAAATAAGTTAATCATATAAAGACAAATACTATATTAGTTCATTATTTTAAAAAGGCAAGGAAAGTTTTATATAGGAAAGGAAACTTTCTCTCTTAGTTACAGAGGTGGTGGTGGGGAAAAACACTACAAAAAAATCTAAAAAGTAAAATAAAGAGTATGCCCATAACAAAAAAAGAGTAAATTATACAAAATTTTTATTTTCTCTGTTTATAACATTTTCAAATTTAATGTTCAAAATTAAGCATTATCTCTCCAGTATTTTATCTCCTGCACATTCTTTCTTCAAGCCCAGAGAGAGAGAGAGAGAAAGGAGTTGCAATTTCCTTCAGAACATCCCATCGTTTCCTCTTCTATTAGTGCTCCTCCTTGCACACTCAAGCTCATTTCCGAGCTTTTTTCAACTTGCATTTAAAGCCTTCTCTCCTTGTCTGAGGTCCTTGAGGCTTATCTACTACTGAAGCTGAAGATCCAGCTGAGATGAGAACCGCAGAAAGAAAGGTGATGGGAACTAAAACAAACCAATCCCCTGCTTCTCTTCTTTGTTTCATCTTGCCTAATCTAGTCTTCCTATAAACTAAGGTAGAATGCAAAAAGTTGGCAACACTCTAAGAGGAATAAATTTTCTTATATTGCTGATGCACAAGAACCAGAGATATAACTATGTTCAAAACAGACAGTCTAGTGCTTGAAATCTTGTGAAAAGATAAAGCCATCTAGGACTTTGCAAGACCATTATTCAAAGCAGTGGGCTGGAGGGAAAATGTGATGTGAAATTTTATGCTATCAGTGGGAGAAATAAAAACTAAAAGGGCCAGAATCATTATTTTGATGGTAATTGACATACTGTTCAATTTCAGCCCAAATTTAGTTCATTATTTTGTTTGTCAGACAGACTTGGATGTTTTCCAAAATATGTCAAGATAAAACTGGTTCTAAAATAATATTTTGCTTAGATCTGCATATACCCTACATAACCCTCCAAACTGAGTCACAGTGATGTCTGACTTATTCTTACATTAAACTTGTCAGGGTTCAAACATATCAAAGCTGTAAAGCTTTTTATTGTTGTTGTTTTTGTTATGTGCCGTCAAGTCGGCCCTGACTTGTAGCGACCCCTCCTTGGGTTTCCGAGGCAGTATCACTATGGAAGGAGATTGCCCAACCTTCCTTCTGAGATATAAGTTGGGATTTAATGGTACTACAGTCAATGATCAAGAATACCTGGCTCTTGCTTTCTCTCATCATGGTTCTTGAGAGATATAAATGCACACAAACACCATCACTGTGACCATTGTAGGAAAAAGAATTACCTTTTTCTTATCATCTGACACAGATCCCAGTCCCTTAGTACAGAATTCTTGATAAAAGATGATTTAGAGCCACAGCTCAGTCACAAGTCTAAAATGAGACATATCTTGTACTAAGTCTGAATCCAAATATTTGGCCATCCTCAGGATAAATGAATTCAAGATGATGGACGTCTAACTCAGGCAAGAATCAAGATAGGAAATGTAAACAACTAGCCAACCCACAAAAGTTGTGGCTGGCTCAATATATCCACCTCGCTACCGGAAGCGAGGGAGCTGATTAAATATAGGAGAAGCCTAGTCTCATGCCTTTGACCACACAGTGACCCCCTCTCACCAGAAAGAATGGGCCAATCAAAGTCTTAAGCTAGGATAGTTCATTCAGTCCATAACTTTTGAGTGTCTATTGTAGATCAGGCACTGTTCTAGTTAATGGAGATATAAATTATCTTTTTCTTCCATGAAGGAATGGAGCTGATGTAGAGAAAGTTGAACTAACTACCCCAAAACTTCCTACATCTAAGTTACTTTTTCTTTTATGGAGGAAATTCATCCATGAATAAGATTTGGACTACTTCCGTAGTAATACTGCCTCAGAAACTCAAGGAGGGGTCGCTATGAGTTGGGTTGACTTGACAGCACATAACAACAACAACAACACAGTCTAATAGGAAAGAAAGCAGAAATACCAAATAAATATCGTGGTGAAAATGAAAGAGTCATTCCCTTCGACTCAGTGATTCTACTTTTAGATTCTCTTTTAAAATATGGAAAAAATTATATTGAAACTGTTTATTACAGCCTTATTGTAATACTTTTACATTTTAGTGTATATAATTTTAATATTTTATGTATACATATGTTTATATGTGAGTATACATATAATATAAAAGTAATATTATAATATATATATATTATTCACAATCTGATTTTTTTTTCACCTAATAACCTATTGAAAATATTTTCTAATGGTACTAGATATTCTGCCGAGCCTATTTTTTAATGGCTGAATATTCTTATACCAAATAGATGAGCCCTAACTTACGCAACTAATCATCTACTGTTCAAATATATAATTAATTGTATATTAATTATTATATATATAATATATGTATATAATTATAAATAGCACTAAAATATTTGTGATTGTATATCTCTGATAATTTTCTTACCATAAATTTCTAGATATGAAAGTTCTAGTTAAATAATCAGTTCATATTAAAGAAAATTGCCTTTTATAAAAGTTTTACCACATGATATTGCCCAAAATATTGTGAAAATGTACCTTTTTCTTCCCAGTCTGGTTCGTTAAGTGTTGTGAGAACAACATCTGATTCATGGAACAGCTTCCTATGCTGCAACAGGAAAAACATTAGATTTTGAATCTACACTTAGGTCCCAGCTCTTGCCCATGACATGTGACCTTCTGTAAGACACTTGACTACTCTGAACATCATTGTCCTTGGCTATAAATTGAAAACACCAATCCCTACCCAACCTGGAGCTGTTGGAAACTTAAAATAAAAGTAAATGTATGAGAATAGAAAACAAATAAAACTTTTGCTGTCATGTGTATTGATAGTTAAGAGAACTGACACCTTCCAGAGAAGAGCGAGTCCTCCCCTCAGATCCTACCCCATCCCACCAGGGAACTGCTATGAATAGCCTTGCACTGTTAGTGCCATGATGTCAAACATTCCTAACACATTTTATCTCCATCTGAGATATAAGCCCCTCCAGGAATTTGTTTTCTCGATTATCTATCTCATCACCATACTTTTGTCTTCTTATTCCTTCATAATCAATTTTCCAATGTTCCTGCTACCAAAACTCCCTGGGCCATCTAGGTTCTCTGTTCTCTGTTGTTTGTTGTTAGATGCCATCAAGTCAGCTCCAATTCATAAAAAACAAACGAAACTCACTGCTTTTGAGTCAGTTCAACTCACAGTAACCCCTCCTTGGGTTTCTGAGGAAGTATTACCATGGAAGTAGATTGCCCAATCTTTCTTCCTTCCAAGGAGTGGCTGGTGGGTTTGAACTCATAGTTATATATATATACACACACATATATATACATATATATATGTATATATGTGTGTGTGTGTGTGTGTGTATATATATATATATATATATATATATATATATATATATATATATATATATATAATTTTAAAACCTGCATAGCATGTGTGGGATGAGAGAAATGTCTTAAATGATTCCAAAGTTCTTGGAT
>NW_006921668.1:1589196-1630776 GCF_000298275.1 Orycteropus afer afer | reverse complement strand
ATATGTATATATGTGTGTGTGTGTGTGTGTATATATATATATATATATATATATATAATTTTAAAACCTGCATAGCATGTGTGGGATGAGAGAAATGTCTTAAATGATTCCAAAGTTCTTGGATGTTTTGATGGATGATAGTAACATGCTTTAAGGTAAGGAATGTAGTGACAGAAACAGAGTGTGTCAATATGTCAAGGAACACAATAGATCCTGATTTACAAATTGTTGATTTTGATATTTTGATATTATTGGGAGTCATCCAATTGGACATATTTGGAAAACATTGGATTTAGGGGCTGAAGATTAGGGGTAAATTTAGAGTTATGAGAGTCATTATCTAAGAAGTTGATGAAACAATGAAGGTAGATTAATAATGAAAAATGTGTGTGTGAATGAAGAATTGTGACTAAGGTGGAGCTCTGAGGGACAGATGTGGAAGGGATGGGCAACATAGTATAGCTCTCAGTGGCAGATGGATAAAACTATGTAAGTATCCAAGGGAACCAACAGTTTCAAGAGTATCTAGTAAAAATTGTGGAAGGCAACAGAGAAGCTCAGGAAGATAGGACTGAGAAACATATGCAGAAATTGCCAGTATGGAGGCCATTGTATTAATGTAATACAAAGGTATGAGTCTCAAAGAATCTAGGAGTTTTACAGGAGAGTGAAGGAGTAACAATTTGGAAGTGACATTGATGAGAAAGCACCATTTGACTTTGAAGAATGTGAGCTACAGGAGATAACTTGCACTTGAGAGGACTGGAGGCAAGATGATGGACATGCAGAGAATTTTGTTTACTAAGGAACAGACCAAAGAAGAGTTGATGCTTTTGAGTTGTGGTCTTGGCAAATAATACAGAAAGCACCATGAACTGCCAGAAGAACAAACTAATCTGTCCTGGAAAAAGTGTAGGAGGGATGCTCCTTGGAAGCAAGAATGGCCAGACTTCGTCTAACCTACTTTGGTCATGTTGTCAGAAGGGACCATTCCCTGGAGAAAGACACCATGCTTGGTAAAGGAAATTCTCAATGAGATGGATTGACACAGTGACTGCAACGATGGGCTCAGATATAGCAAGGACTGTGAGGATGGCACATGACTGGGCAGTGTTTTGTTCTGGTGTGTACACACACATATATAACAGTATCTTTGGGAGCTCTGGTGGTGTAGTACCTAAGACATTGGACTGCTAACCAGAAGGCTGGTGGTTCAAACCCACCAGCCACTCGTCATAAGGACGATTGGGAAATCTACTTCCTTAGAGACACTGCCATGGAAACCCAAGGAGGAATCTCTATGAGTTGGATCCATCTTGACAGCAGTGAGTTTGGTTTTGGTTTAACACAGTCTTTATTATTTTGTGGACACTGTTCTAAGGTTTCTAAAAATATTAACTCACTTAATCCTCATAACAGAAATATTACTATCTTCTTTTTGAAGATGAATAAACTAAGGTACATAGATGCTGAGGAACTTAACCAGTACCAAAGGAGTTAGGATTCAGACTCAGGAGGTTTGTTTCCAGAACCCATATTCCTCGTTACTATAACATTCTCCCTCTTCAATCCAAGATGCTAAGCAACCTATACCCAGGTCTTTAAGAACTGATAACTATCAACATATTCAATACAATTTGCCAATACTTCCTAACCTGTACTCTACACTTTATGAATACCATGCACTTGTGGTTTATTTCATAGCAGCTGTGAACATGCTATTCTTCTATATCTTTGCTCATATTCTATTCCAGCTACTTAGGAGACCCTTCCCATCCTTGTCATCTCTATTCCCTGGTTAACATTTAATCATTCAATAAACCTTAGTTCAGATGATCGTTTGAAAGAAAAAAATAAAAAAGTATTCCTTAAACTCCTACATTGGAATGTGTGTTTCTTCCCAATATTCTAATAACCCTCATGCATACCTGTCTCTTTTTACCCACCATGTTATATTGATATCATTTCATTACTAATAATCCATAAGTTTTTTTAAGCACAAAGAGTAAGTTCTTTTTTAAAATTTTATCTTTTATCTCACACCATCTATTTCAATGTCTCACACATGAAAAGCTGCATATATAAAGATCTTGAGCTTTGACACTGAAGGCTTAAAGATTAAAGTTAAATCTCAACTTTGGGATTGTAATTTAGCCACAATGTGACCTTGAGGAAGATATATAATCTCTATTATGCCACTAACCACAGAAAATTTTATTACATAAACTCCTATGACCACTCTGTAGTTGAGAAAAAGCCATGCAGAATATGAATAAGCTTCACTCTATTTAGACAGAAAGCAGCCCAGAAAAAACTAGGACATCATCCCATACCACCAAGAACTTTCGAAGCAGACAGACACAATTCTGCACACCTGCATTGCACTAAATTATGCCTGTTCTTCTCCACAAGACAAGTTAAATCAGAGTTTCAAGAAGGGAAAGCGCATACCTACAAATCAAGTAGGCAATGCTGAAAACTGCCAATTCTACGTTGAAAGGCACCATCATACTTGTCAGAAAGAAACAGATTCTTGTTAAGAAGAGGTACATTTTCCCAAAAGAGTCATTTTGTTTTCCTCAAATGCCCATGACACCTTGCAGGAGTTTGTGTTTATAGAGAATAAACTCAAAATGGACTGAATGGTTAGAGCAGCTAATCACATTTATCTAGTTCCAAGAAATCACTCTTTGGACTTCTGAAAAAACATATAGTCAGCCAATAGGATAATCCATTCCATCTTAACCATTAATGTAAGAATTAATGAGAGAAAAAAATCTTCAAAATGCCAAAGAACATTGGACAGATATTGAAAATCCCACAATAATTCAACTTTCCCTGGGGTGCTAATTAAGGGTCTTTTGGTTGTAGTCAACAGACAGTGACTCTGAATAGATTAAGTAGAAAGAAGAATTTATTGGACAAATACGGCTATTACTCATAATGCTGCAGAGGCAATGAGTAAAGGAAAAGAAGGAATTAGGTAGCTTTGAGAATCTCAGTGCAGGATTTCAAGGACACATTTATTGCTAGAAAACTACCGCTAAAGTGTCTTAGCTCTAATGAATCAGAGGAATTAAGTCTCACTGTTTTCATGTTTCAAAATTTTTTAAGTGAATGTGTGGTCCAGTTTTATCAACTTTCTAGTCCTGGATCAATTAACTGTGGCTAAAAGTGAAAGTCATATGTTCTAGAAACTATTCCCATAGAAAGGGGAAAACATTGTGAGTTAAAGAAAATCTATAACAATTACGTACTTCGGGATTAAAACAAGTAACATATTTTATAAATAATACAAGAGGAGTCAAAACAACTGTTTGACTTATCGAGTTGGAGACATCACAAACAGTAATAGAAACAAACAAAAAAAAAGGTCCTAGGTGCCAATAAAATGTGATGCTTTTCAGTGATAGAGAGAAATCTGGAATGAACATTGTTTTGATATCAGAACTGAAATAAAATGGTAGGAAAAAATAGTTCAATGTGACAGATAATTTATTTCTCTTTCCCCATAAATACGACAGAGATAGATAGCTGTCTCCCATACTGTCCTTCCTCTTTCCCATAGTAGAGTTGTTGTAGGGGAGCAGCTGCACAGCCATAGCCCACATTTCCCAGGTGCACCTGCATCTAGGTAGAGCCCCATCACTAGTTTTTATCAGTATGTCTTGAACGGAAATGAGTGTGCAACTCTCTGCACAGTCTTTTAAAAAGAAGCAGATGTACCTTCTCCATGTGCTCTTCCCTTTCTGCTGGCTGGTTTTAAGGGATGGCAGAACCAATAGAAGAAGTAGTTTTCCTGAATCTGAGCTCTAGTGGTGTAGTGCCTAAGGCATTTGATTGCTAACCAGAAGGCTGGCAGTTCAAACCCACCAGCCACTCCTCAGATGGAAGATTGGGCAATCTACTTCCATAGTGGTACTACCACGGAAACCCACGAAGGAGTCACTAAGAGTCATATCCAACTCGATGGCAGTGAGTTTGTTTGTTTGTTTATTTTCATACAGAAAAGCCACCCACAAGCCAGGGATTATTACACAAACAAGAAAAATACTTTAAGCCATTAAAATTCTGGAGTTTATTTATCATAGCATATACATTAACTCAGAATTTGATTTCAGAAGAGGTGGCAAAAGACAGAATATGATATTGTGTTGGCTGACAATTGCTGGATTTGGCTGGTAGATATCACAAGAAAAAGATGAGCTCTTGCAAAAATTGATTTGAAAGGCAGAAAAAAAAATGTTTATGAAATGTGACTGCTTCTTGACCCCAAATAAGCAGAAGACAAAATTGAAAAACAACTTAATCAACAAAAATTTGTTAAGGCTTCTCAAATAGAGTTTAGCCTTGTGGAAAGAAAACATTGAAGACAGTACACTCTAACTCAAAACTTTTGTTTCAGATTTCTACCAGATAGCCATCATTACCTGGAAAAAAAGGCATGAAGTCTAGGAAACAAAGATATAATGTTTATTGGAGAAATATATCTAGGAAAGAACTTTGTTAGAAAGGGTCTTCTGAGACATGAAACTGAATGGAAACAAAAAGAGTAGATATATTGCCAAAGAAACCACAACCATGTTTCAAAAATCCTTTGACTGTTGGCACTTTCAAACAGCTCAAGGGTTCCCCAAACTTAGGTGAGCAGGAAGGGACTAGAAAATGCTAGCAAAGCCAAAGGATGACTGACTTTCCAACACCCACTTTAAACATGCCCATGAAAGAACATGGCTGAAAAGAACCTTCTAGGGAGCAGGGCTGGTGGCCTTGGAGAGCAATATCCTCATAACTCTCATGTATATTGTTCCTAAAGCCAAGATCAAGTGTCTAAATAATGAACTTCCTTCTTTGGCAGAATCCTGCCATCAGGATTCTATCACTGCTGTGGAACAGTAATCATTAGGTGTTTACCAGTTTTTCTTTTTCTAAATTGGGTCTCTCAACTCCACCATTAAGTGACTAAGGTATTTGGCTACTAACCAGAAGGTCAGTGGTTCAAACCCCATAGCTGCTCTGTGAGAGGAAGATAGGACAATGTACTTCCATAAAGATTTACAGCCTTGGAAACAAAATGGGAGTCTCTATGAGTTGGAATCCATTCAATGGCAGTGGATTTGATTTTTGGTTATGTGACAGAATAAAGAGATATCCAAAAGTAAGAAACTTTTCTTTTAGTTTATAAGTTTCCGTATCTTGAGAAGCCATATCTAGATCTCCTGGAGGTGATGGACATTATTCAGACTTACAGGATTTTAAAATGGATAACAGAATATAATTGGGATTTTAGGTAATCTTCTTTGAAAAGGGAGTAAATTTGTCCTATATATAGGAAGAAGGGTACAAATGGATATTTGGTCACCAGAAGAGAGGACTATGGTGGAGGTAATTAGCTGGCAAGTAAAATACTGGGTTCTCCCATCATCCAGCAGATCCCAACCCTTACCCTGCCTCCTCTTTTCATCTAGGTATTCTTAGCAATGAAATGTGAAAAGAAATAATGCCTGTGACTTACAGGCCAAGTTTTGCAAAAAGAGTTATGCATTCCTAATGCTTGTTTCTGCTTCAGCCAGGGTGATGCAAAAGACAAGGAGTTACTAGAAGACAGTTGAGACTTAAAATGAAAGGAAACTGGTCCCTAAATTATCCCCAGAGGAAAGCTGTCTACCAAACAGGAGCACTCGCTTGGGTAATTACGTGAGAGAAATCAACTGTTATTGTCTTAATTACTGAAATCTTGGTTGAGGGGAGTTGTTTGCTTGGTTTGTATTCTATATTTTCTAACTATAATTTATACTTCAACATGAAAAGAAAATTATATGGATTTATTCTGTTGCCAAAAACACTCCATTAAAATGACAATAAAGTGAACAAAAAGAACAAAAGACAGGATGACAAAAGTGGAGTGATGTCAGCAACATGTGAAAAACTGGAAAAACAATTATCAAGATAATTCATTCCATAAAACTTATTTTGATGAACTAAAGATTAAAAAAAAAGTACTTCTGAAGGTGTAAATAAGCTGCAAGAGAGAGTAAAGACCAAAGTTGATTGAAAATCTGTACAAAGAGCAGTTGGACTTCTAGAGCCTCTCCTTCTCACACGGTGTGGCTGCCCCTCTCTTGAAGCAGAAAAACTGAGGTTTGGATTTGGACAATGGGAAGAGTTTGGGTCAACTCTATGGACTCAGGAGACACACACATCAGGCACAGCAGAGGATAGGGCACCATTCTGGAATCAGGACAATTGAATAGTGAGTCCAATTCCTGCCACTCTAAGCCTCCATGCTCTGATTGCTCTGAGAGTCACGTGGCAAACAAGTTTGCATTCGTGTACCATGACTTCAAGGAGCCCTGATGGAGCAAATGTAAGCACTCATCTGTTAACCAAAAGGTTGACAGTTCAAACCCACCTCACCACTCCATGGGAGAAAGACTGGCAATCTGCTTCCATAAAGTTTACAGCCAAGAAAACCCTATAGGGCAGTTCAACTCTGTTTCATGAGACTGCTATGAGTTGAAAATTGACTCAATGACACCTAACAACAACAAATAACCATGACCTCATGCCAATTAGAAATTGGAAAAATCTTTCCCCTGGCTATGTGAGACTCCTCACAACCACTGTCAGTTGTGACAGCCTCAGGGAAATATCCAGGTTCCAGGCCAACCTAACCCAACCCTACTGACCACCATTGAGTCAGATCTGACTCATAGCAACCCTTCCTTGGGTTTTCCAACCTTCCTTCTAAGGAGTGGCTAGTGGGTTTGAACCACCAGCCTTCTGGTTAGCAGTCAAATGCCTTAGACACTATGCTACCAGAGCTCCCAGGTTTCAGGCAGCCAAGAAAATCCCTCAGTATGTCCCACCAAATCACAAAGAGCTCCTTTAGGATCAGTCTTTAGCATCTCCCTCTCATAGTATGCACAGGCATGCTAGGTTGACCAGATATTTGAGAAAAGCCTCCAATATTAATGAGAAGGATCAAGACAACCAGTCTTGATCAAATAGAAGGAAAAGAAAAATAGTCACAAGTTCAAAAGAAATGAAAAATTCAACAACAAAAAATGAAAAAGAAAAAAAAACTAGCAAGCAAAAAACTAAATTAATGTCTTCAGAGAAATAAGATAACATAGTGCATCCATGAATAAAAGTACAAGATAGTCTGAAAGAGAAGTTTCAGGAAACAAGACAAGAACTCTTGATTATGAAAATGTGAAGGCAGAAATAATGGAGTCAATGAAAGGATTAGATAATGAAATTGAGAAGAATATCCCAGAAAGTACAACAAAAAGAAACTATGATGTAAAATGGGAGACCGAAAATAAGAAAATTTAGAGCATCAGTCCAGGAGATCTAACATCTAATTGACAGATACTCTAGAAAGATAGACCAGAGAAAAAAATAAGGAGAAAGTTATAAAGTATATATAAAAGGAGAAAAAAAAATCCAAGAACTGAAAAGAAAGAGCATCCAGATTGAACAGGCACACCAAGTACACAGAACAATAAAAAATGAAAATAAATAAACACTCACAGGTCATTTTTGGTACTCTGGGGACAAAGCCATTTTAAATGGTTTAAGAGGGGGAAAAAATTTACCTGAAAAGGTATGAGAATCTCAATCGCACTTGATGTATCAACAGCAAAATGAGAAGCTGAAAGGTCATAGAAAAATAGAAAAATGTAAACTTCTGAGAGACCAATGCATTTCAATCTAAAATTCTGAAACCAATCAATCAGCTAAGAGTGAGAGTAGAATAAAGTGATTTCCCTATAGGCAAGAACTCAAGTTTTGCCTCCTCTGCATTTTTTCCCCCTATCAGAGACCTACTAGACTCTAATGTACTCCAACAAAATGAGAAATTATGCCATGATAGAGAAGATATAAGATGAATGGCACAGAGAATCCAACAGTATAGAAAGAAAGAAAAATAAGGAAATGCTAAAAGACAATAAATAATTTTGGAGAACAAGTAACTTGGCAGCCCATAACAAAAATACATGAACAAACTTTTCTAAAATTAGTGTGTAAGGCTAGGTGACAAAAGTGCTGGAAATAAGAAAGTATTCTTTTTTTGAGAGTCAAAAAGTCATTCAGAGATCTATGTTTTCATGTTATAGATGATGTAACTGAGATTAAAAGAGGTTAAGTCACTACTCAGTGTTACATAAGCAATTGGTGGCTAAGGCACTGTGGTGAGAATCAGGAAAACACCAATAAATAAACTGCAAAACAGTATAAGGTCATGGCTTGAATAGATGTCAATCATGCAGCATAAAGCCCAATATTAGGAGTACACAAGGAACAATACCTTTTCTTGGTTGACATATTCAGTCCTCTTCTACCCAGAAGCCATTGCTGAGAAAGCTGGATGCACATAATTAAGAAGGCGTAAGAGCAACAGTTCAGAGTGACAAAAACTTCTTAAAGCATGCTTTTCCCCTTTTTTGATATTTGGTTCAATTTGGATCTAGGCCAAAACTAATTCCCCTTCTCATGAGCAAAAATATACTTTGCAGTTTATTTCTGTCCATTTACTCTGGTATCAAATGATTTGTTTTTAACTAAACTACTGTATAATCACATTGCTTTTATTGTATAGCTTTTGCAGCAGTAGCTATAAACTTTAGGCAAACTTTTGTTGTCCTTTCAAAAATAATAATTGGCTTTTCTCAATTTATAATGCATACTATTTTTATCCTGAGGAATTATACCATTCATAACATATAGGCAGCTTTGGAGAGCAGGCAAAGATTTGTTGCAGTCCAACAGATCCTTTCATTTGCCTTTTGTTTGTGATTGTAGAGTACACACTGCATAAATATGCTTCTTTTAGAGAGCATCATCCAAATCATTTTAATATTAAATATCATTCTTCAGTTCTACCTAGATTACTGTCTTTTTGAATCATCTTCCTGAAGAAAGTACTGGAGTGCAAAGATGCTGAGTTCTGGAGTTCCTTCCTGTACATGGGACATCTTCCTGCATATTGGAGTCCCAGGGTGGTACAAACCATTAAGTCTCTCAGTTGCTAACTGAAAGGTTGGAGGGTTGAGTCTGCCCAATGATGCATTGGAAGAAAGGTCTGGCAATATACTTTCCAAACATCAGCCACTTAAAGCCCTATTGAACATAGCTCTACTCTGATACATGTAGGATGTCAAGAGTCAGAGTCTGCTTGATGGCAACTGACTTTTTTATTCCCTGAATATTGCTGGACAGATAGATTATTTAAACTTTTCTTGATAAACTAATTTCATATTTCACCTGCTCAGAAAAACCTACCTGAAAATAATAGACAAGGTGATTCTGCACAGTCTGCTATTCTTTTGAGATTTTTAACTTTTGTTGATCTTTTGCTTAGTTTGTTATCTTTTGTTAGGAGTGCTTAGAATACATATATGAAGACAGTACAGTGAATTTATTTCTGTATTATTTCTATCCTTTTACTAATATTTGTGAAACAAGCCTACAATTTGTTGTTCTTAGGTGCCGTTGAGTTGGTTCTGATTCACAGTGACCCTATGTACAAGAAAACAAAACACTGTCCAGTCCTGGACCATTCTCACAAATTTTGTCATATTTAAATGCATCATCGCAGCTACTGTGTCAATCCATCTCATTGAGGGTCTTCCCCTTTTTTCATGACTCCCTACTTTACCAAGCATTACATCCTTCTCCAAGAACTGGTCCCTTCTGACAACATGACCAAACTATGAAAGACGAAGTCTGGCCACTTCTAAGGAGCATTCCAGCTGTCCTTCCTCTGAGACAATTTGTTCTTCTAGCAGTCCATGGTACATTCAATATTCTTTGCAAACACCACAATTCAAATGCATGGATGCTTCCTTAAGTTTATTTTCCAGCTCTCAAGTGCTTACTTATGAAGCCATTGAAAATACTGTGGCAAGCGGTTGGGTTAGGCACACCTGAGTTTTCAAAGTGTCATATTAGCTCTTTAATACTTTAAAGAGGTCTCTTGCAGCAGATTTGCCCAATGTAATATGTCATTTGATTTCTTGACTGCTGCTTCCATGGACATTGAGTGTGGATCCTGTAAAATGACATTCTTGACAACATCATTCTATGATTCGTTAGCATCTTATTATTGCTCTGTCTTGAAAATGTAAATGAGTTACATTCAAAAGAGAGCATCATTCTTGGGATCAGAAGATAATGATAAAAACCTAAGGATATACTCTTCATGGGGAGCTCTGGTAGCACAGCGCCTAAGGCACTTGACTGTTAACCAGAAAGCTGGTGGTTCAAACCCACCAGCCACTCCTCAGAAGGAAGGTTGGGCAATCCTACTTCCGTAGTGATACTGCCTCAGAAACTCAAGGAGGGGTCGCTATGAGTCAGGGCCGACTCGACGGCAAACAACAGCAACAACATACTCTTCATGAGAAAACAGCAGTAATCTCAACCTAAATTACTACAATCTCACATTTCTGTAGTGATTATTAGTTGTCAAGGCATTTTCATGTATATAATCTCATTGCCACCCTGATCTCCATAACCACCTTGCCAATTAGATAGGAGATAGATTGATATCTACCTCCATGTTGTAAATGAAAACACTGAAGCTTACCTACCTACCTACCTCAACAAAATCACTTACCTCAACCAAAATCACAAAGGGAAAAAGTGATGGAGCTGGGCCTTGAAGTTAAATCCCTTGATTCTACAGTGAGGTAAAACAAAATTCTTAGGGTAAAAGTCTATGGAAATTTATTTCTAAAATGCTATTTAAAATATTTTTAAAATATAGACAACTAATTGTTAACCCTTTCACCAGTTAAGAAATTCAAATGTCTTGAAGGAATAAAATGTTATAAAAGGATATATCTATTGTCTAGAATAAGGGGATGACAATTATATTTCTCACCTATAATTTTATGGATGTGAAAATATGTTTTATAAGTATAAAAATCCTCTAATATATTATCAGTCTTTTGATTTAGAAATATATATAACTCCTTTTCTCACTGCCTAGAATAATGAACTAGTTTTCTTTTGCATATTCTGATTTTGATTTGTCTGCTTCCATAAATGTTTTACATGGTTCTAATCATAGGGAACATAATTGCTTTACATTTTCACTTAATATTATATTATAAAGGAGCTCTGGTAGCATAGTGCCTAAGGCACTTGACTGCCAACCAGAAGGCTGGTGGTTCAAACCAGCCACTCCTCAGAAGGAAGGTTGGGCAATCTACTTCCATAGTGATAACACCTCAGAAACCCAAGGAGGAGTTGCTATGAGTTGGGTGTGACTTGATAGCATATAACAACAACATTATATTATAAGACTTTTCCATTTTATTTTTGTACTATAGTAAATAATATGTATAATAACCATAAACAGAGCCTTATCCTTTAAAAAAAAAAAATCAACATAAGACCACTGATACAAAAAGTATAAATGTTTAAAGCTCATGATAGAGGTTACCATGTTGCCTTTCAAAAACATTGTAATATTTAAAGTCATTAGGAATGTAGGAGCCTATGTCTTTAATCACAACTCCATGCTTTCAATTGCTTAGGTCAAACGTTGGAGGCACATTTTATACCTTTCTTTCTCACTTCAGCAAGTCCTATTGGGCACAGCCTCCAAATGTGTTCAGAATCTGCCCCATTCTCACCACTTCCACTGTAGTTGGTCTCCCTCAGGTTTCCATGCTTCCACTCTTGCCCTTTGTTTAGTCTATTCTCATGTTGTTTGCTGTTCACCATGTCAACAATATTTGTAAGGAGATTGCACCAGAAAGACCAATTATGAGGCAAATGTAATAATCCAGGTGAGAGATAATGGTGGATCCATACCAGGATCACAGCACTGGAGGTGGTGAGAGGGATCAGCTTCTGAATAAATGGAATATTCTATAGAGTACAAATAATATCTTAATTAGACATGAGAGAACAAAAAAGTCCAGGACAGAGATCACAATAAATGGTCCCAGATAGAGTTGTGGAAGATGTGGAAAAAACCTAAAATCATAAAAAATAACAGACTTACTAGTCTGATGAAGACTGGTCAACCCCCTGAGACTTGGCCCTTAGACACCCTTCCAGCTAGGAACAGAAGTTAGCCCCAATGACTCCACTGGCAGCAGAATGATAGACAGGCCTCTAAGTCTGATAAAGATAAATGTAATAGAGAATGGGAAGAGAGAATTTGGCATCAGAGAGTAGAGACAATACTTTTGAGGAATGTGCTGCAAAAGAGAACAAAGAAATAGAGCAGTAGTTCGTCAGGGCAGAAGGTTTGAAGGTTTTTGTTTTTTTGTTTTTTTTTTAATGGGTGAAACAATAGCACATTAATGAATATGATCCAGTAGTGAGTAAAAAACTTGATTTTGTGGGATGGAGGACAAATGTGCTTGAGTAGATGATTAAAAAAAAAAAAAAAAAGTGACATCCAATACACAATGTGGAGGGATAGGCTTTAGAACAGAGCAGTAAAATTTATCTCCGATTACAGGTAAGAAGAAAAAGGATACTGTGGAAGATACTGATGGTGGGTAGATTGGTGTGAAAGTCTGTGGAAAGTCTCTTCTCATTTTCTAAATTTTTAGTAATATAGGAAGTAAGGAGAGAGAAGATGGAGAATATATTTTGTAGTTTTGAGGCAAGAGGTAAGAAATCATTTTCTAGGAGAGTGGGAGAGTGAACGATCACTAATAGGAATATAATGTCTAACGTTTGCCTGCCAGCAGAAAGAGAGCATTCAAAGTTCATGGTCACTAATTTAAAATTAGATCAGTTCTTAAAGATATGTGTTTTCCTCTAGTCATGTTTGACTGCACCTGTGCAGATGTGGAATGTGGGAAGGAAAAGAAAGAAGAGAAAAGGACTTCTGAATGTTATGAATTTAGTTGATGGAGTAATTATAACAATTGGCCTCAGGATTTCACCCAGCTTAAAAGTGGGGATAGGGTACTAAAGGGTACAGGACAAGAAAAAGGAATAGGGGACAATGGGCTGGAGGACCTAGTAGGTCAAAATATCATTGAAGTTGGAATTCTAGGCAAAATAAACCAGAATGATAAGAAATGGGGGGGGGTCAGAGAATGGGATGCATGGAATTTAGTTTGTGGAGGGATTGCAGTTATATTTTAATACCAAGGTCTTGATCATATCAAACATCTGCTCACCCCCCCCCAGTGGCTGCCTTCTGCAAATAAAGTAAAAAGCTGTACAATTGGTTTCAAAACTCGCCACTTTTAGCTTTCTTCTCACTGTTTGCCCTTCACCCCAACTCACTACCTTTCCATTCCAACTCAACCACCCATATTTACTTCAATTCTTTGCCCAATTGTCACTTTTCCAATGAGGCCTTTCATAGCCACCCTAATTAAATTTAATCCACCCCAATCCCTTTCACTCCTTCTTCACTTCCCTGCTTCTGTTCTCCATACCACTTGCCATCTTCCAATAAGACTATATAATATATATATTTGGTTTATTGTCCATCTTCTCTTACTGGAATATAAATTCTGTGAAGGCAGAGATTTGTGTCTGTTTCATTACAATTGTATTCTCAGCAACAGCCTTATAGGAGGGAATCAATAGACATGTATTGAATGAATAGATTGCCTATATTCATTGTTATTATTTAATTTTTGCTATTTTTGTAGGTGTAAATACTATCATGTTCTTATTTTAATTTTCTAACATAATTTTAAGAATTGCCTTTGTATCCTCTGGATTTGAAAAATATTGCCACTTACTATGAACTTATTAGAAAAATATCAATCTAAGATGTTATAAACTGTACAAATAAATTTTAGGAAGGTACCATATAAGTTGGGAGCTCTGGTAGCATAGTGCCTAAGGCACTTGACTGCTAACCAGAAGGCTGGTGGTTCAAACCCACCAGCCACTCCTCGGAAGGAAGGTTGGGCAATCCTACTTCTGTAGTGATACTGCCTCGGAAACCCAAGGAGGGGTTGCTATGAGTCGGGGCCGACTCGACGGCAAATAACAACAACAACAACCACCATATAAGTTGCCATTCCTCTTCAAGAGGTATGCATTGTCAAAAAGAACATTTCAAGATCTATCCTAAAGTACACCACTCACAGTGATAGGATAATATTCATACACCTATAAGGAAGAGCAGTTAATACAACTATTATTCAAATTTATGCATCAACCATGAATTTCTACCAAATTCTGAAGTCTGAAATTCAGCAAACATGCAATCAATATGTATTATAATTACTGGTGGTTGGAATGTGAAAGTTGGAAACAAATAAGATGGATCAGGAGCTGGAAAATGTTTTGCAAGACCAACAATTTACCCATTGCAAATCCTTTTTCACCAACATAAATGGAGACTATACACATGGACCTCACTAGTTGGAATACACAGGAATCAAACAGACTACATATGTGGATATAGATAATAGACAAGTTAAAACAAGACCATGTGCCAACTGCAGAACAAACCATCAATTGCACATATGCAAGTTCCAGGTGAAACTGAAGAAAATTAAAACAAGTCCATAAAAGCCAATGTATAGCTTGAATATATATGCTACCTAACTTTAGAGACCATCTCAAGAATTATTTTGATGCATTCAACACTAATGACTAGAGGAGTTGTGGAATGGCATCAAAGACATCATACATGTAGAACACAAAATGTCATATAAAAACAGGAAACAACAAAAAGACCAAAATGGATGTCATAAGCCATTCGGGCATTTTCTTGTTAACATAGAGTAGCTAACACAAATGGAAGACATGATTTAAAAAAGAGCTAAGCAGATTCCAAAAGGTGGCTTGAGAAGACAAAAATTATAATGAAATGTGCAAAGATATGGAGTTAGAAAACCCAAAAGGAAAAACATGCTTGGCATTTCTCAAGCTGAAAGAACTGAAGAAAAAATTCAAGACTCGAGTTGCAATATTGAATGGGCAAAATATTGAATGATACAGGAAGCATCAATAGAAGATGGAAGGAATCCACAGAGTCACAGTACCAAAAAGGATTGGCCAACCTTCAACAACTTTGTTGTTGTTGTTGTTATGTGCCATCAAGTTGGCCCCGACTCATAGCAACCCCTCCTTGGGTTTCCAAGGCAGTATCACTACGGAAGTAGATTGCCCAACCTTCCTTCTGAGGAGTGGCTGGTGGGTTTGAACCGGTGGGTACTTTGGTAGGTAGTAAATGATCAAGAATTGATTGCATTGAAGGAAGAAGTCCAAGCTGCACTGAAGGCATGGAGAAAAACAAGGCTTCAGGAATTGGTGGAATACCAAGTTGGATGTTTCAATAAATGGATGCAAAGCTGAAAGTAAGTACTCACTCATCTACTCCAAGAAATTTGAAAGACAGCTACCTGACCAACTGGCTGCCAGATATACACATTTGTGCCCATCCCAAAGAAACATAATTCCTCAGAATCTGGAAATTATCAACCAATATCATTAATATCACACACAAGTAAAATTTCACTGAAGATAATTCAAAAATGATTGCTGTGGTACATCCACAAGGAACTGCCAGAAATTCAAGCTCGCTTCAGAAGAGGACATGGATCGAGGGATACAACTGCTGATATCAGATTGATCTTGGCTGAAATCAGGGTATACTGGAAAGATGCTTACCCGTGTTTTTAGTAGGCAAAGACATTGAATTGTGTGAATCATAAAAAATTATGGATAATATTGCAAGGAATGACAACATCAGAGCACTGAATTGTTTCCATGTAGAAACTGTACATGAACCAAGAGGCAGTCATTCAAATAGAACAAGGAGATACTGCATGGTTTAAAATCAGAAAAGGAGTGTATTAGAATAGTACAATTTTACCATATTTATTCAGCCTATATACTGAGAAACTAACCCAAGAAAATGAGCTATGTAAAGAATAACATGGCATAAGGATTGGAGGAAAGGTCATTAACAACCTGTGATATGCAGATGATACAACCTTGCTTGCTGAAATAGAAGATTTGAAGCACTTACTAATGAAGATCAAATACTTCAGTAGGGTTTACACTTCAACATAAAGCAAAAATCCTCCAAATTGAACCAAAAAGCAGTGTCAGATAAACAGAGAAAATATGGAAGTTAGCAATATTTATATATTAATGTCAAAAATTTTGTTTCACTTGAATCCACAATCAATGTCCATAGAAACAGCAGTCATGAAATCAAACAACCTATTGCATTGAACAAATCTGCTACAAAATACTTCTCTTAAGTGTTAAAAAGCAAAGACACCACTTTGAGGATTAAAGTACTCCTGACCCAAGCCAGGGTCTTTTCAATCACCTCATATGACTGTGAAAGTTGGACAATGCATAAGGAAGACAGAAGAAGTATGTATGAGTTTGAATTATGGTGTTGGCAATGAAAATTAAATAATGAACTGCTAGAAAAAAGGAACACATCTGTCTTGGAAGAAGTGCAGCCAGAATGCTCTTTGGAAATTCATCTCAAATACTTTGGACATGTTATCAGGAGGAATCAACCCCTGGGAAAGGACACTATGCTTGGAAAAGTAGACAGTCATCAAAAAAGAAAAAGAAGAAGAAGAAGACCCTCCAGGAGATAGATTGACACAGTGGCTATGACAATAACTCAAATGTGGCAACACTTGTGAGAATGGCACAGAACTGGGCAATGTTTCTTGTTTTTCATAGGGTCAATATAAGTCGGAACTGACGTGACAACACCTAACAACCACAACTACATAATATAGATATACAGAGCTATAATATGGATTAAATTCTGTATTTTGAAACCCTCACAATTTGCAAAGTTCTGTTCAAAAGGGTAGCTGCAATGAGCTTTGAATAATTTTGATTTATTAATTCTGTAGCTGAAATCCATACATTTCAGTGATGGTATGGAATTCTCCTCCCAATTCAGTATTTTACTCTGAGACTTCATGGGAATATTGATTTTGAGCTGGTAACAGGAAGAATTGTGAAGCTATACCAAAGTGTCTACTTCCAGTTATAAAATAACTTTAGGTGATTTTTTTTTATTTTTTCTTTCAGATTACAAGTAGTTTTGTTATCTGCAAACATTTTGCACACTGCTGTGCTCCAGTGATAACCTGTAGCAACAAAAATCTATTTGAGTGATAATTATCTCACTACAACTGATATTGGAGAAGGTCACCTTGAAAACTAAATTTGAGAGAAAATAAAATATGTTATCAAAATAAGCCCAGATCTTTCAGAAAAGAAAGAGCTATACATAAATATTATAATCTAATTAGTGAATATGTTTTCCATAAGAGTATGGATTAGTAATATCAAACTACCTTATATATAATGTACACTGTTGTTGTTGTTAGGTGCCGTCAAGTTGGCTCCAATTCATGGCAATCCTGTGCACAGCAGAATGAAACACTGCCGTCCTGTGCCATCCCCACATTCCTTGCTAGACTTGACCTTCCCGTTGCAGCCATTGTGTCAATCCATCTTGTTCAGGGTCTTCCCCTTTTTCTCTCACCCTCCACATTACCAAGAATGATAACCTTTTCCAGGGAATGATCCCTTCTAACAACATGACCAAAATAGGTGAAATGAAGTCTGCCCATTCTTGCTTCCAAGGAACATTCCAGCTATACTTCTTCCAAGACAGATTTCTTTGATCTTCTTACAGTCCATGGTATTTTCAGTAATTTTTGCCAACACCACAATTCAAAAACATCAACTCTTCTTAGGTATTCCTTATTCATTGTCCAGCTTTCACATGCATGTGAGATGATTGAAAAGACCATGGCTTGGGTTAGGTGCATCTTAATCCCCAGAGTGACATCTTTGCTCTTCAACACTTTACAGAGGTCTTTTGCAACAGATTTGCCCAGTGTGATAAAACTGTACACTAGGATTGAACAAATGAATAAATGTATTGTAGACAATGAAAGTCAAGTTTCTTACTGTCTGAGAAAGATGTTACAAGAAAAAGGGTAAGACTAGAATGAACCAGGTAGTGTTGTACTGGAATGAGCAGTACCAGTATGAATGTAAGGATAGAAAGAGAGGGATGTGTATGCATGAGTTAGTATACATACATATTTCTTATATATCCACTGAAATGTCCTGGAAGCAATGACAGCCTAATAACAATGAACATGCCTGTCACTAAGTTCTTCATTTCTAAATACATCCTAAAGAAAATCAGGGCCACTTGAAGGAGTTGTTGATTTCTGGCCTGGAGCAGGAAACTTACAAATGAGGAAACAACATGAAAGGGTGTCTAATGGTGAAAATAGAAAAAAAAAAAAAGTGAACAACAAAATAATGATAACACTGGATTAGTATCCATGGAATAAAATAAATATCCATGAATCCACACAAATGTAATAATTGAACAAATAAATAAGCAGAGGAGAAGATATCTCTTCCTTAAAGAAGAGAGCTAATTAATAAATTTAAAAGGAATAAGAGAAAGGGAAAATCATCATGGGAACAAACTTAATACTTGAAACAGAGAAGGTTCATTGAGGGATGATAAAAATTACATAGTCTCACAGTATTTTCCCCAAGTTACTCATTAAGTAGAAAGAGAAAAACAGTAACTTTACACTGAAGATACCCAACAGACACCATCTTAATCAGGTGGTGTAATACCACCAGTAATAATAGGTAATGACATCCCAATTTAGCAATTCCCTAGTACCTACCTCTGGCACCCTAAGAAGCCACATACCAATATAATTGTAGGACTATTATCAGAAGAAGTAGGGGGAGAAAATCTGAAATGCAATTTGTATTACCAATTCAGAAGTATTTTTCCTAACTACCTTTCTTGGCATCTTTTGATATGTAGCATCACCCATTTTCACAGAAAAACCCCCAAAATCTATCTGAGTGCTTCCAATATAACCCTGAAATACCAATCATTTATGAAACCAAACATTAATTTCTTACCCAAGGGTCAGCTGGTAGGCTGTGTCTTTGCTTGCCTCTGCTCCATGTGTCTCCTCGTTCTAGGGCCCTGAAGCTGAAAGAGCAGCTCTCTCTGGGAGAAATGTTCTTATGGCAAAAGGCAGAAGTTCCAGAGGTTGTATATGCTACTTAAGGCTTCTGTTTAGATATGACATATGTTATACCTGCTCACACTCCATTGACCAAAGCACATCAGACGACCAAGTCACAAAATCAATGGGTGGGAATATATATATATCTGGGAGCAAGCATTTGATCTATCACAACCCACCATCATAATTACAAATATTTCTTTCTCTTTGCCCACAAAATACTCTCACCTCGTGCAGGAAGATATCTCAAATTCTTAACAAAATATAGCATCTTGCTCACACCCAAGACCATATGTATGACAGCCTCAACCTCAAGTTGGCAGAAGGCTTCTCTGCCTCCAACACACCCATTATGCCGTGGTAAAATTGGAGCAGAACAATTAATATAAACACTCCTATTCACAATGGTAGCATAGTGGCTAAGGCACTTGACTGCTAACCAGAAGGCTGGCGGTTCAAACCCACCAGCCACTCCTCAGAAGGAAGGTTGGGCAATCCTACTTCCGTAGTGATACTGCCTCGGAAACCCAAGGAGGGGTCGCTATGAGTCGGGGCCGACTCGATGGCACATAACAACAACAACATTCACAATGGGAGGCACACAGCAATCACTTTTCCATATAAATTCTGAAATCCCACTGGCAAACCTTATGAAGTTCCCAACCTAACATAGAGAATATTCCTTGCCTGGGCACCAGTTCTGTTCCCTGGAGAGAGGCTATTGTTGCCCATGGCTCTTAGCTATGTCTTCTGGAAAGTCTTTTCCTCTCTGTTATTTCCTTAACCATTAAGAAAATCATTGGAGAATAGCCCTTCTTGGGAAAAGAAGGGTCCAAACACTAAAGACTAAAGAGTTCAAAGAAAGGTGATCCAACAGAATGGGAAAAGTATCAAACAATATCATTGATATCACCTGCAAGTAACATTTTGTTGAAGATAATTTAAAAAAATATTTGCAGCAACATATTGACAGAGAACATCTAGAAATGCAAGCTGGATTCAGAAGATGATGTGGAAAATGGGTATCATTGCTGATGTCACATGAATCTTAGCTGTAAGCAAAGAATACCAGAAAGATGTTTACTTGTGTTTTATTGACTATGCAAAAGAATTTGACCATATGGTCATAAGAAATTATGGATAACATTAGAAAAAATGAGAATTTCAGAACACTTAATTGTGCTCATGAGGACCTGTACATAGACCAAGAGGCTGTCATTTGAACAGAAAAGGGAATACTACATGATTTAAAATCAGGAAGGGAGTGCATCAGAGTTATATCCTTTCATCATAATTATTTAATATGCATGCTGAGCAAATAATCCGAGAAGGTGGACGATATGAAGAAGAATGTGGCATTAAGATTGGAGGAAGACTCATTAACAACCTGTGATATGTAGACAACACAACCCTGCTTGATTAAAGTGAGAAGGACTTAAAGTACTTACTGACGAAGATTAAAGACTACCATGCTCATTACGGATTACACCTCAACATAAAGGAAACAAAAATCCTCACAATTGGACCAATAAGCAACATCATGATAAATGAAGAAAAGATTGAAGTTGTCAAAGATTTCATTTTACTTGTATCCACAATCAACACTCATGGAAGTAGCAGTCACGAAATCAGATGTTGTATTGCCCTGGGCAAATGTGCTTCAAAAGACCTCTTTAAAGTGTTGAAGAGCAAATATGTCACTTTGAAGACTTAGATGCATCTCACCCAAGCCATGACATTTTCAGTCACCTCATATGGGAGCTCTGGTAGTGTAGTGCCTAAGGCACTTGACTGCTAACCAGAAGGCTGGCAGTTCAAACCCACCAGCCACTCCTTGGAAGGAAGATGGGGCAACCTACTTCCATAGTGATACTGCCTCGGAAACCCAAGGAGAGGTCTCTAGGAGTCAGGACTCAAAGGCACATAACAACAACAACAACATATGCATGTGAAAGCTGAACAATGAATAAGGAAATACTGAAGAAGAATTGATGCCTTTGAATGTGATGTTGACAGAAAATACTGAAAATACCTTGTACTGTCAGAAAAGCAAACAAATCTGTCCTGGAGGAAGTGCAGCCAGAATGCTCATTGGAAGCTAGAATGGGCCGACTTCATCTCACCTACTTTGGTCATATGGTCAAAAGGGACCAGTCCTTGGGGAAGGATATCATGCTTGGTAAAATGGAAGGCGAGAGAAAAAGGGGAAGGCCCTCAAGAGATGGACTGACAGTGGTTGCAATGATGGGCTCAAGCAGGAATTGTGAGGAGGGTGCAGGATGGGGCAGTGTTTCCTTCTGTCATGCATAGGGTCACTATGAGTCAGAATCCACTTAATGGCAGTGGGTTTAAAGATTATTTTATGTTTCAATGGTCACGGTCTCTTTTTGTCTAGGCAGGCAGAACTTTCAGCAGCATGGCTCTCTCACAAGTCAGATTTTTATAGTAGAGATATTTTATTTAATTCTAGCTAGCTCCTTATATCAATAGTTAAACTCATCATTCTTTTAAAAATATTCCTTGATAGACCGAATCACAAATTAACTATTGGTTCTGTTAGAATCTATCCCTTATCTTTTCTCCCTGAGCCATTTGGCTATACTAAAAGGATTTACTGATGAACATCTAATCCTATCAGAAGTTTAAGGAAAGGTTAAAAAGACTTATGAAGGACATAACCCGGATTTAGTCTTGACACTGAAGATCTGAGAAATAGTACCATTTTCCAATCTTGGAAATCCTAGAATTGGAAACAATTCTGCTTTCAAACTGGCCAATTTCTTTCTGAGTGCTTCTCTTTATTGTAATAACGTATCAAGTAAAACTAGGAATAACCAATTCAGAGGCATCATTCTATTTGAAATGTCTTAACCTAAAACCTTAGCATTCCTTGGTTTAAAGCTATGTCATGCCTATTTGAGCCTCCATCTTCACATGGGCATCTTCCCTGTGAGTATCTCTGTCTTTCTGTATCTATCTTATGATGAGTTACTGATTTAGGGCCCACCTTAATCCAATATAACTTCATCTCAACTTGACTACATCTGTGAGGACTCATTCAGACTGCAAATAGGAGCTCTGGTGGCATAGTGCCTAAGTCATTTGATTGCTAACCAGAAGGCTAGTGGTTCAAACTCACCAGCCACTCCTCAGCAGAAAGGTTGGGCAACCTACTTCCATAGTGATACCACTTGGAAACCCAAGGAGAGGTCGCTATGAGTCAGATTCGACTCAACAGCAGTGCGTTGGTTTTGGTTTTGGTCCAAAAAAGGTCACATTCACAGGTACCAGGGGTTAGGACTTTAACATTTCTTTTCAGGAGACTCAATTCAACCCACAACCAAACCCAAGATCATAGGGATATTTGAGGCTACCAGGACATTTCACACCCAGTCCTGGTAGATCTGCCATTTCTAGCCTGCTTTCTCCAAAAAGAATGTAATTTCATTACCTTACAACTAAAAGCTGCATTTTAATTACAGACTTGATTAGCCCAAATGCATCCATCTCCCCAGGCAGCTCTCTAGAGACACTAAAACATTTCACTAGTTTATAATGGTTTCATGAAGGTAATATTTTAAATCTAGCCTGCAACAAACAGCAACCTACAGGATCTTCTCAATGGCGTCCAAAGGAATCCTTTAGACTTTATGGAAGTTTTATTCATTTTTTTACACCAATCATCTAATAGTTTTAATGTCATTTGGGAAATTATTCTTTATGGCACAATGCACCTTAGTAAAGCTAATAGTTGTTTGGTGCAAAAATGGCAGTATGAGAACATTTGGCTTCCTCTAACTTCACAAGAAGGAAGGAGAATCAACATCAACAGCCCAAGGCTGATTCCCAAAAGGCAGAGGTCAGACATAACTCCTCTTTCTAACCTTTTTACCAATTTTGACACCAGCAATCCCTCCCATAGTACCCTCTACTTCTCTATTGGGTTCATTGCAATGGCCAAATAGAAAGGACAAACCATTCTCACAGCTATGGGGTTTATTAAGAAAGTAACAAGTTACAATTCAGAAGGGGGAATGACTCAGAATACAGTTCTTTGATTACCAGGACAGCCTTTTCTCAGCTGTGCCATAGACGACCCTTTTTCTGACCAGTGATCTTTCAGCCCCAGAACCCCTTGATCCAGCTTCTGTAGGCAAATGTTCCAAAGCTCTTTAGTTCCCCAATAAGTACTCAGGGGCATGCCATGATGCCAGCAAGCCTCAGCCTGAAGGTGTTCTGCTCTCTCACTCCATGAGTTAGCAAGCCTAGCTCCACTAACAGCAACAATAACAAGTGTCCAGAGATACCCCACTCCATTAGGAAGCCTCTCTCCTGAAGGCTTTCAGCTCTTGTGCTCCTTAGGTTAGCACACTCACTGTAACTGCCTTGCTCCATGGGCCAGTCAGCACACTGCACTGTCTCACACTGGTCTCCTGGTTCTGCTGTTGCCATTTCTTTGCTGCTTCTTCTCACTGTTTTGTGCCATCTCTGGTGTTACAGCTCTCTCTCTCTCGCTCTCTCTCTCTCTCTCTCTCTCTCTCACTCTCTCCCCCCCTCCTCTGTCTCTTAGGTCTAGAAGGTTCTCATCATAGGGGCTCCATGCCAAAAGATGCACTCTTGTCTCATCTCATCTTCTTGGTTTCAGTGAGGAACCTCCCTTCCACCTCTACAATGGCTCATTTTAAGCCTACTGGATGGTAAAACTGACCAATCCCCTTGTTGGGTTTCCATATACCCTATTTGTATGGTCCAACACTGTATGGTTAATGTCATGTGTCAACTTGGTGAGGCCATAATTCCCAGGATTGTGTGGTTGTCCTCCATTTTGTAATCTGACATAATTATTCTCCATTTTATGAGTTGTAAGTCGTAACCTCTATATGTTAATAAAAGAGCTCTGGTGTAGTAGTGGACAAGGCATTTGGCTGCTAACCAGAAGGTTGGTGGTTCAAACCCACCCACTGCTCCACAGGAGGAAGATGAGGCAATTTACTTCCATAAAGATTTACAGCCTTGGAAACCCAGTGGGGGTCACTATGAGTTGGGATCAACGCTATAGCAGTTGGTTTATATATCAATAAGACAGGATTAGTGTGGAGTGTGTCTTGAGTCACAGACTCACAAGAGTGTGTGTTGAGTCACATCTTTACTCAAGTCCTGTGCTTTAACTAAAGTCACTGCCTTTACTCAACTCACACCTTTACTCAAATCATTCCCCTACTCAAATCACACCCTTACTCAAGTCACAGTCTTACTCTGACATAAGAGGAGTTTCCCTGGACATGTGACTTGCATCTAGTATATATACAGATGCTCTGGCAAGGCTCTCCTTACTCTAGATCTTGTATCTGGTTCTTCATCACCTGACCTCCAGTTTGGGGACTTGAGCTAACAGCTTGTCCTGTGACCAGCTGATTTGGGGATTTGCCAGTTTCTGCAGCCCCATAAGCCAACAGCCTGCTGATTGGGAGTTCATCAGGAGAAGCCTCTGTCCTGATGCCTGGTCCATGGACTTGGGACTTGCCAGCCTCAACAACCACAGGAGCCATTTCCTTGAGCTAAATCTGTCATTCTCTCTCTCTCTGTACATATATAGATATGGATATATAGAGATATATTTTACCAGAAGCTCTGGTGGCATAATGCCTAAGGCATTTGACTGCTAACCAGAAGGCTGGCAGTCCAAACCCACCAGTCACTCCTCAGAAGGAAGACTGGGCAATCTATCTCTGTAGAAATACTGCCTCAGAAACCCAAGAAGGTCGCTATAAGTTGAATCACCTCTACAGCAGTGAGTTTGGCTTTTTGGTTTGGTTTATATATGTCACTGGTTTTGCTTCTCTAGAGAACCCAGCCTAAGACACACCCTAACAAGGGTGTCATGCACCTTATTTGTGTTATTAACAAACTGTCCAATCCCTTTGGTGGGCCATAAGAATCTTATTTGCCTAGTCCCACTCCATCATGTGGTGGGAATTACAAAAGAATAGCAAGAAAGGGCATATAAAAGTGATTGATTAATGGCATTGCGCTTAGATAAAAGGTTTGATTGCCAAGCAATTTTAATACTAGAAATGCTAGGAATTAACCTCCAAAACAGAGAACCCAATCTATGCCATCTTTCTTGAATTCTCCTCTCATTCCTTCACTTAGCCTTTTATCCACCCCAGTTAATCATCCCTATTCCCTAAGAAAATCTTGGTTAATAGAAGTAATTTGCAGAGGATCCAAGTTTCTCCACTATCCAAAAACAGAAAATTCCTATGAAACCTTTTGTAAGCCAAAATGATGTACAGCAAAGAACAATTACCATTTATTTATATGGGTGGAATTTTTTAATGTTCCCAGACCCAAAATATAACCTACCAAATGATACCAAATAACATAATCCCTAAAAGAATATTAACATATAGTGTCACAGACACAGCTCATAGTTATGGTATCTTGATGCTGAGATGTTGAGTGTAGTTCCCAGGGAAGGAGCTTGGTGATGCCACTCTTGCTGCTCAGGGTACTCACTGGCACTTTAACAGTTTGCTGCAAAATAAATGCTGAACCGCTGGTTTTCCTTTTTACCTTTTTTCATAAAAGTGAAAATCCTCTTCTGATTTCTTTCAGTTAGCTAAAGCAGGTACTAACATAGGTCTTTTGTAAAAGCAAAGTAGTGTGAAAAAACCTTTTAAAAAAGTGGTGTACTCTGTATTATACAACACTTAGTGTGAATATTAACTGAAAATAGGACATCTAGTCTTGAAAAAATCCTAGGAAACCTCAGTATGTCATCCCATTTACTTCACATACAACCACTGCCTTTTTATTCTTTCTTGAGAAAGTATTTTTTCAAAATTCCTATATAGAATTCTGAAGAGCTGGTAGAAAAATCTATTTTTGTTCTGAACTCAGAGCACTGTTTTTCTCCTTATAATGGGCTAGTTCTGTTTTCCCAGTGTTAGATGGCCTTCCAGGGAACCACAGGCTGGTTTAACTGTTTCTCTTTAACCTAGTCAGGCAGCATGAGCAGAGTAAGGAAGACCATCCATGCTGTAGCATCCTTGGAGACAAGTGGAAGTAAACAAGAGACAACTTATAGTCTTGCTGTTGACTAATTACATGTTGTCACTCTCCTTTGTGCTATCATTTTTCCTCCAAGCCCAGAAAATTGCTTCAGTCTCCATTTTATTTTCTCTTATGCTTCAAAATACTTCCACCTAAACCACTGACCAGTAAAGAACGAGACTTATCCGTTGCCTCACTAGTTCTCACAGCAGCTGTTCAAGGGTTACCCTTATTCAATTCCTCCCAAGAGCCAAACTCTGCCACAGCTTCAGAAAACTAGATTCTTGGTGGCTGTGATAAATTCTCACAGCAGTATTCTCCACCCAGATCCCTCTGTGAGAGCTGCCATGAGTACTGCATGTACCTCAGAATGCATGACAGCAGTGGCATGTGATTTACTAGAACAGGCACAGAAAACAACAATATGGTGTCCAATCGAGTGGGCTAATGGTACCAAGACAGATGGCTATAAACTGACTAATCAGCTTGAGGAAGTACTGAGAATGTGAACTACAGGCCCAAAACTTCAGGAAGGCCAAAGGACAGGAAAGGGGTCTTTTTTACTTCTGCAGCAAAGAATACCATAGTTATCATTGGAGACAGAAAATTGTCATTCCACATAAATATGGATTTTAGTGAACATAGGAATGGCTGGCATTAACTCGCTCCCAGAGCAATAGCCAGCAATAACAGATTGTCCCAATAGCCAGCCAAGACTCCAAGCCAAAAATGAGAATCAGGGAGGTTCATTTCTCACATTTTCTCTAACTGGACAGCATATTAAAATACTTCAGCAAAAGCGAGAGGTTCATCTCTGAAGAAGAATCATTGTTATTAATTTTCATTTCACTCCATGCCCTGTCAAGCATTGTACAACTCTTTTGCCCTGGAAAGAAGTGCTTTGGGAGACTTTTTCTTTAACCTTAGCAGGAAACAGGGACACTCAAAGATTGAATGTACTGCCCAAGGTTACAGGGCACTCCAGATTTTGAAGCTGGATTTAAATAGTTCACTCTTGAGTTCCTTTTCCATAGGAGCACACTTAAAATCAAGTCTAGCATTCCTCAAGAAAAGGTGTATTCAGTTCATTCCAAAATTCAAGAATATGTAGCATTTTACAGATCTGGTCTTAGCTACCACAGTATACCAAACAGCTATATTTTGCCTGTTCTATTGTGTCCTCAAAATTACTCATCTAAAAATTTCAGCTTCATCCTGAATTTTAATGCTAAAAATTCTAAAACGCTATGGTTTTTCCAATGCCTGCCAGCTGTCTCTTTGCCTATTACCCAATGTTTACCCGCTGGATGGCACTGGGGTGGATTTCACCCTACTGTCAGTCATGTCATCAGGCATCTGGTCATCGAGAGTATAAAGGGATTTGGTTATTTATGCTACACTTTTTCAACCATATTGTACAGAAGTAGGCAAATGGTCTTTTACAGAAAAATAACCACACATCTATATGATATCTTCTGTTATCAGACATTTTATTCCATGTTATAAGAATGAAAGTCATAAAAACTGTCTCAGATGGATATTTTTATACCTTTAATATACGGCCAGATTGGAATTGCATTGTTTTTGTACAAACATCCAAATCAGAAATCAGATGACATATAAACTTCCAAATTAGTATTGAAATTAGATTATGCTTCCAAGCATGAAAATGGCATGCTCAGTCTAGTTACATTTATGATGATGCTATCAGACAAATGAAGTTCCATGTCAAACAATGTTCAGTTTTAGTGATTTATGACCAGAAGGCTTGCTATTCAAACCCACCAGCCACTCCTCAGAAGGAAGATTGGGCAATCTACTTCTGTAGAGATACCACCACCACCTTGGAAACCCAGGGAGGGGTCACTATGAATCTAATTGTCTTGATGGCAGTGAGTTTTAAGTTCTATGTTCTCCTTAGAAGCAGATGCGTATCTTATTCTACTTTGAGATTCCAGGTCCTAGCACATCTAGGGAAATACTTACTGTTAAACCCATTTCTATTTGCTCAAAACCAAAAATGCCAAACTCACTGCCATCAAGTTGGATCCAACTCATAGCGACCCTTCCTTAGGTTTCAGAGGCAGTATCACTACGGAAGTTGATTGCCCACCCTTCCTTCTGAGGAGTGGCTGGTGGGTTTGAACTGCCAGCCTTCTGGTTAGCAGTCAAATCCCTTAGCACTACGTCCCCTATCCTTAGTACATTGCCCCATGGTTTAAGATGACTACTGGAGCTCCAGTCTGGCAGCAGATAGGAGGAAGAGATTATATATATAGCAAATATAGCAAATGACACACACATTGTCTTTTAAAAGGCTTCCTAGAAGCTGCTTTACTTCACTACCACTAATATCTCATTAGTCTTATGTAATACACAAACATTTCTAACTAGAAGAAAGACCGGAAGATGGAGTCTTTCTTTTGCATACCCATGTAACCAATTAAAAACTGTGTTTCACTACTGAGGTAATAAAAGAGAATGTGTTTGGGGTACTCAACATGGCAGGATATGAATTAGCTAATGACTAGATATACAGGAAAAATAATGGGAGGTCCCAAAGAGGCCCATAGCCTTCAGATTCTTAGTGATTAAAAGAATTTCATTTTCGGAGTCCCTCCATGGTACAAATGGTTAACGTGCTTGACTTCCAACAAAGAGGTGGTTGGTCCAAGTCCACCCAGAGATACTGCAGAAGAAAGGCCAGCAACCTACTTTGGAAAAACATCAGCCATTAAAAACCCTATAATGCACAGTTCTACTCTGATACGCATGGCATAGGCTTGAGTCAGAATGGAATGAGCAAACAACAGCCTCTAGATGGAGTTCTGAGTGTAACCAAAAAACCAAACTCACTGCTGTTGAGTTGATCCAACCCATAGTGACCCCTCCTTGGGTTTCCGAGGTAATATCACTACGGAAATAGACTGCCCAACCGTCCTTCCAAGGAGTGCCTAGTGGGATTGAACCATCAGCCTTCTGGTTAGCAGTCAAATGCCTCAGGCACTATGTCAAAAAAGTTTGACTGCTAACCAAAAGGCTGAAGGCCTCAGTCCACCTGTTGTTGTTATTATGTGCCATTGAGTTTGGACCCGACTCATAGTGACCCCTCCTTAGAGATCCTCAAAAGAAATGCACTTCCAAAAAAGTAGCCATTGAAAACCCTATTGACCACAATTTTATTCTGATCTGTTTGGCATCACCATGAGTCAGAATGGACTCAATGACAACTGGTTTATTTAACATCTTTAGCAGATATTAGGTACAAAGCAAGAGGAAATAGAGTGAGGGGGGAGTATATAAAGAAGAGGATGAATATGACTTCTGAATGATAATACGAAGAAATTATGAACAGAAATTAAACCATTATAACAATGGTTTTATTCATCATTGTAACTATAGAAATATGATAGTAATTCTAAATCCCTTTAAAGCACATAAATATTAAGCATCTAAATGAATTTAAGTATTTTTTCCATGGGAATACATTTTTAAAAAGTAAGTCATTCAAAGCATCAATAAACACTCCAACCATTTTTCTTCAGGCTTAATGATTTTTGCATAAAATAACATTTTAGTCATTTAATGGATATAGAGACTATTCGGTTCTACACAGAAGAAAAATGACCATTCCTAGAAAGCAGGTTAGTCAAGCATAGAGTCGCTGAAGTCAGTGAAACAAACAGCCATTCCTCTTGAATGCTAATTGCCCAGACTTGGCGAAAAGACCTTTCAAGGAGCCAAAAGGAGGTAGTGTGAGGATAGAGTGATTAAATGGCTTGAATGATTTATTAACTGAGAGATTCCATGTGATTTCACTCTAATTTCACCTGGATAGAGAAAACAGCCTACTAGAGACTGACCTTTGGCTATAAGGAAAGGACATTGTTGTCTTAGAGAAACAGAAAGAGAAAACAGAAAAAGGCTAGGTCAGATCTTTCTCCATCTTCAACCAGGAAGATTTTCCAGCTTAGGAGCCATGTCTTCCTCACCACCATGTCCCTGGTGCTTGGCTCAGCATCTGTCACAGAGCAGCTTCTCAGTATATTTTTCTTGAAAAATATTAAAATGTTTGGCTCCAATCAGAATTTTGCTTTGTCTCAAGGACCTAAATAGCATCACTGCAGCACTGAGGTGTTTTCCTAGGCCTGAAAGAGAACAGGATATAAAGTTCCTAAGATCCTGACTATTCAGACATATTGAAGGCCTCCAATTTGTACCAATGCTTCCATCTCTTAAATGCCTTAAGTTTAGAACAACTTTGGACCACACAAGGCAGGCATTCTATAATTGAACAGTTTCAATCCAAGGTCAATGATGCACTGCTGTGCAATCCCTTGTGAGAAGATGAATTTCAGCTAGCATTCAGGAGTTGAATGTAATCTGAAGACTGTGCTATTTTTGATATTGCCTGATGCCTTTCCCATAAACCCTTTACCGATTCACAGCAACCCTACAGGACAGAATAGAATGGCCCCATAGGGTTTCCAAGGCTGTAATCTTTATGGAAGAAGGCTGTCACATCTTTCTCCCTTAAAGCAAGCAGCTGGTCAATTTGAATGGCTGACCTTTTAGTTACCAGCTCAGTACTTAATCACTATACCACTAGGACTCTTCTGATGTCCTTCATAATATGAAAAAGAAAAGGTGGAGAGCCACTTCTCTGACAGTTTCAAGTTGAGTTAATTGTGTTCCATTTGTTAGTCTTGTCTCATCATCTAAACTGCAAATTCAGTTAGGACCTGGACTGTGTCTCATGTCCTCTGGCCTCCTTCCCACTGCACCTAACCTAGTGGTGAACACAAAGAAGCCACTCTGTCCCCAAAAACTGGTGGGGAAGCACAGTCTGCTATCATGATGGTTTTCTATTAAAGATCAATTGTAGGTTGAATTGTATCCCCAAAAAATATGCTGAAGTCATAACCCCCTAGTACCTATGAATGTGACTTTATTTGGAAATAGTTTTTCTGCAGATATTATCAACTTAAGGAGTTCATTAGAGTCAACCCTAATCCTAAATGACTGGTGTCCTTATAAAAGAGGTGAAGAGACAAAGAAGCACAGAGAGAACAACATGTGACTAGAGAGGCATAGATTAGAGTAATTCATCTACAAGTCCAGTAATGTCAGTCCAACAATATTGGAAGCTAAGAGGAAGATATGGAATAGATTCCTCCCTAGAGCCATCAGAACGTGTATGGTCTTGGTGACATCTCTATTTCAAACATCTAGCCTCCAGACTGTGAAAGAATAAATTTTTGTTGTTTCTGGCCATCTAATTTGTGATAATTTTCTATGGCAGCCCTCGGAAACTAATAGAAGGCCTAGAATGGAAAAATGACCCAATATACAGGCAATCTTCCATTTCTCTTCTCATTCCCATTCATTTTTAGGTCTAAGCATCCTGGCCAGATTACTTAGCAACAAAGGTTATAAGATAGTACCTATAATTTACAGGAAGAGAAATCAATACTCTCATGATTCCTGGAGCATTGATGCCTTGAGGGAGCTCATCAGTCACCTTACCTTTGTGTGTCTTTGTTTGGACCATCCTCTTACCTTTATTTTAAAAGGTAAGAATGATACTTATCAAATGTCTGAGTTGGACAAGGATGAATATCTATTAAGCTGGCATTAAAACATCCCCAAACCCTGGGTAAATTGTTTGATACTCCTTACAATTAAAGTGAACTACAATTATGTTTTTACTCTATACTTAGATATTTATTCATCTCTGGTTTAAAAGGATCTAAAAGTTTTTGGAGTCACTTCACAAATTAGTGTTTAGCTCAGTGGTGTTTCCAAGCCCTGTAAGTACTTCAAAATGCAGGTATAGTCTCCGTAGTGGGCAGGCAGGACTACCTGGCACCCAGGAAACAGTCACCACCTTGTGACTTGAGAGAGTAGCAAGAACCACAAATGCCACTTCAATGTCCTCTCGTACATGTGCAGGAAGATCATGTCATCCCCACTCTCCAAGGAGCTGCAGTAGAAGTACAATAATTGCTCCTTGCAATTATCCACAAGGATAACAAGGTCTAGGTGGTTTGAGAACACTCCAAAGTTGGCAAATTGGTAAGGTAGTCCAGGTGTGCAGAAAGAAGTGTGTGATCCCCATCAAGAGGACGCAGCAAGAGAAGGCTAACGGCACAGCTGACCATGTGTACATTCATCCAAACAATGAGGTTTTCACCAGGCTAATATTGGACAAAGATTGGAAAAGAATTCTTGAACACAAGCCAAATCTTGACAAGTTGGGAAAGAGCAAGGCAAATATAATGAAAAACATATTGAGAAAATGCAGGAATTAATATAACCTGTTGTGCAATCAGTTTAACCATAGATTTTTAACTTAGTGTGTGTTCCTTCAGAATTTTTCAAGATGTCTCTGAAACATTTGACTTCCCTCTTGTTTTGTTAATGATAAATGGTTCTATAATTTTTCAATTTAGATTAATTTTATGAGTTAAAACTTAAAATATTTCCTGAAAAAATAAATAAATAATAGGTCAGCAGTTCATGGGAGCTCTTGTAGTGTAGTGCCTAAGGCATTTGACTGCTAACCAGAAGGCTGGCAGTTCAAATGCACCAGCCACTCCTCGGAAGGAAGGTTGGGCAATCTACTTCCGTAGTGATACCACCTCAGAAACCCAAGGAGGTGTTGCTATGAGTCAGATCCAACTCGATGGCAGTGGGTTGTTTTTTGTTTTTTTTTTTTGTTGTTTTGTTTTGTTTTTTAGGCAGTTGATGAAAGGGAAACCTAGCAGAAGGCAGAAAAACAAAAGTCAGGATAGTGAAGGATGATGGGAAACATCTTGTTGTTGTTGTTGTTATGTGCCGTCGAGTCAGATCCGACTCATAGCGACCCCTCCTTGGGTTTCCAAGGCAGTATCACTACAGAAGTAGGATTGCCCAACCTTCCTTCCGAGGAGTGGCTGGTGGGTTTGAACCACCAGCCGTCTGGTTAGCAGGCAAGTGTCTTAGCCACTATGCTACCAGAGCTCTCATCTTATGAGGAAATTGGAACACAGTTATAGCTTCTGCTGATACTACCTTTGTGGTTTCTCTTCTGGCTGATCTCTCCCATTGTCACTATCCTTGTTCAGGATCTCATACCTGATAAGAACTACACTATACCCTGCTAAGGAATTTCTAGTCTCCTCTCTCTCTAAATCATCCTTCACCTCACTACCAAATACATGCTATATGTATTCTAAAATACATGTTTGATCTTACTACATTACTCTTCAAAACTAGTTCCCCATGGCTTAGGGGGAGTCAAAACTTCTTAGCAAGCAATATAAAACTCTTCATAATCTGATGCAATATAAGAATTCTTTTGAAGCTCTCCAATTAAATCTGTTGTTGTTGTTGTTGTTGTTATGTGCCATCAAGTCATCTCTGACTCAAATCGAACTCATGTGCAACAGAATGAAACACTGCCTGGTCCTGTGCCAGCTCCACAATACCTGCTATGCCTGAGCCCATCACTGCAGCCACTGTGTCAATCCATCTTGTTGAGGGCCTTCCCCATTTTCATTGACCCTCCACTTTACAAAGCATGACATCCTTCCAATTAAACCTACTTCTTATTTCTCAACTATCTTATTATCTGCATCTATGACCATAGTAAAAAATTTCCTGTCTGCCTACTTTGAGGTATTAATATCATACATCTGGCAATAACAGAAGGAGCTCTGGTGGTGTAGTTGTTAAGGTATTTGGCTGCTAACCAAAAAGTCAGTGGTTTGAACCCACCAGCTGCTGCATGGAAAAAAGATGAGGCAGTCTGCTTCTGCAAAGATTTACAGCCTTGGAAACCCAATGGGGGTTGCTATAAGCTGAAATATTTATAGCTTCATGTCACCTCAGAAGCCCAAAGAGGGGTTGCTATGAATCAAATTGACTTGATGGCAGTAAGTTTTTGAGCTTCATGTATATGGAGCTCTGGTGGTGCAGTGCCTAAGGCATTTGACAGCTAAACAGAAGACTGGTGGTTCAAACACAGCAGCTATTCCACTCCATATATATTTATGGTAGACATATGTGTGTGTGTATATATAATTTAAACAATCTCCTATTGTTGACACATTGTTTCCATTTGGCATGAATTGTAAATAATTCTGCAATTAACCTTTTATATCCAAGTACATCTTTATGTACTTGTATGAGTATTTCTGTAGAACAAATACTGAGACATAAAATTGCTGGGTAAACAAGTAGGTACATTTAAAATTTTTATATTCTTGCCACAGTTCTTAGGAAATATGTAGTGTTCATCTCTATTTCATTCAACCGTGTGAGCACACCTGTTTTCACACTCTGCTCTACTCATTCTTAAACTCTGGCACTGTCAGGTAGAAAAGCATATTTCAGTGTTGTTCTAATTTGCACATCTTTGACAGAGAAATTGAGCATTTGCTCATATATTGAGTGGCCATGGTTTTCTTTGTTTTATGAACTAGTGGTTAATTCACTGCCGGCTTTTCTAAAAACTATTCTGTAAGAGTTCTCTAAATAACAACATTTTGTCAATTCTCACCAAAAAAAAAAAAAAAAAACTCACTCACTGCTATGGAGTCCATTTGACTCATAGCGACCCCTTCTTAGGTTTCTGAGGCACTGTCTCCATGGAAGAAGACTGCCCAACCTTCTTTCCGAGGAGTGGATGGTGGGTTTGAATCACCAGCCTTCTTTCCTAGTTTGTCATTTATCATTTATTTTCATTTATAACATTTTTCTCATATAAAAGTTTTCCTTTTTAATATAGTTTGAACTGTTTTGTTTTTTCATTAGGGCTTCCAGATATTTAATTTTTAAGAAACTTTTCTAACCATAATATTTTAAAATATTCTTTTGTTTTTCATTAATAGTTGTTTTAAAATGATTAAAACAGTAAAACAACTGAAGTTTGTTTACACTGTGAAGTGAGGATCTCATTTAAAAAATTTTTCCACAACTATCAACTATTGCCCCTCACAATTATAAATAATCCATTTGTACCCATTTACTTGAATTGGCACCTTTATCTGTACACTTACTTCTCACTTACTGACTGACCATCTTGTTGTCTAACAACACAACACTTACTCCCCACTTACTATCTTGCATTTATGACAATAGTAAAAATCTACTTAAATCACCTTAAAGCCAGGTAAGGACCCACGTGTTATGAGTAAGAGAGTGCCTCCATCCTGAGCCCCAAATCCTTGATCCCTCCCATTCCATCTCCTCCCCAGTCTCGGATGCAAATAGGTAAAACAAGAAGAAAAAGAGAGGGAGAGAAGACAGGATGCCAGGGCCTTGGGATATTAACCTGTATGTGTACTCCATGGCTTCATAGAATTCAGGTGGCTACCATCACCACCACCACCATCTACAAGTCATCTGAGCAGAGCAGCAGTTTTAGGCCATGAGTCTGTTAGAAGGCAGCAGAGGGGCACAGACAGGATGAACAGTAGTCACTTCCCTGAAGACCTCAATATCAGCCATGTGCATGTTTGGGGGTGCTAGCTAGGACCAGCAGGTAATAGTCCCAGATGGGTACACATTTCCATGAAGAGCACAAACTCTACTTCAGGGTAGGGTGAGTCTCTTCCTGGCTGCAAATCCTGACCCAATCAGCTCTGCCTGTGGATTGAAATAGCATAAGACCAGCTGCCTAACTGAAGTAGAAATATGGAAGTCACGGTATAGAGATGAGCAGGCTGCAGTCAACAGCTGCAGGAGAGGGAGTAGCCTCACCGGGCTGTCCAGGAAAGGACTCTAGGAGCCTGAAGAGTATTTGGTGGCTGAAGTTCTGCAGGATGCCATTCTTACATAACAACCTGGTCTTTGGAACCTAACCATGCTCCCAATAACTGAGAAGTGGGTGTATAACGTTATCTTTTTCTAGAGCTGTCTAGGCCGATAGAACTGTCTGGGATGATAAAACTATTATATATTATGCTGTCTAATGTACAGTTCCTGAGTGACACAAATGACTAAATTCTTGGCTGCTTAAACAAAAGGTTGGCAGTTGAATACACCAAGAGGTACCTTGGAAGAAAGGCCTAGAGATCTACTTGTGAAAAGTCACAGCCGATGAAAACGCTATGGAGCAGTAGTGAATGGGGTCTTAAAAGCTTTCAAGTCGCCATCTAAGATGCAATTATTGGTCTCTTCTCATCTGGAACAAAGAAGAATGAAGAAAACCAAAGTCATCTGGGAACAATTAGTCCAAAGATAAGATGGACCACGAGGACCTCAGCCTTTGCAACCCTGAGACCAGAAAAACTATATGGTGCCCAGCTACCAATGCCAACTGCTTGGAAGAGGATCAAAACTGGAGATCCTGGTTAGAGTAGGAGGAAAAGTGTGAAACAAAATTCAAACACACAAAAATGACCAGAATTACTGGCCAGATAGAGACTGTTGGAATCCCCAAGACTATGGCCCCAGGTTACCCTTTGGGCCTAGAAATGGACTCACTTCCATGGATTGGCTCTCACTCCAACAGTAGAAAGACCTACATGCAAAACACCTACCTAAATACATGCAATGCACCCACCTACTCTAGAGAGATGAACCCATTAGATCAATCAGCCATGAGACACCAAAGAGGTAGCATTCACATAGAAGGAAAGCTGGACAGACAGGAATCCATAGATAAGAAGGGAACATGGAGAGGGTAATCATAGGAAGGGAAGCAGAGGAGAGATTTTTATGTTGAGCATGGTAACTGGGGCTGCAAAATCAAATGTGCACGAACTGTTGAATGTAAAACAACTTTGCTTTGTAAATTTGCACCCAAAGAACAATTAAAACAAATAAATAAAAAGAAAACACTATGGAGCACAGTTTTACTCTGACATATGCCAGGTTGCCATGATTCAGAGTTGACTTGACAGCAGCCGGTTTGTTTTTGTTGGGTTTTTTGTTTGGTTTTTTTTTTTCCTTTTGATGTGTAGCCACCTTTAACCATTCCCACAATTAATTTTAGAGCATTTTCATCATCTGAAAAACAAAACAAAACGAAACAACCCTGTGTCTTAACTATTATCTTAAAAAGGAATGAAGTACTGAGAGGAAGACATAGAGAGGTACACGGGAGTACAGACAACAAAGATGAACATTTTACATGTACAGTACCATGTTTTCAGTTATGGCAAACATTGATCTACAGGTGGATAGAAGAAGGGAGAAAAGAAGGAACAAAGTACTGATAAACACTACAACATGGAAGAACTTTGAAAATTCTATGCTAAGTGGAAGAAGCTAGTCACAAAGGACACATACCAAATGATTCCATTTATGTAAACTGGACAAAATAGGCAAATTTACAGACAGAAAATAGATTAAGTAGTTGCTTAGTCAGGAACAGGTATAATAGCTAAGAGTACAGAGTTGTTTTTGTTTTTTAGATGTGAACATGCTGAAAACCAATGTGTGAGTTATATATAAAACTTTTTATAAAATTGAAAATGCAACTGACATATCAAAAGCAAAGGTTCCTAGGTCACATTTCTCAACTTCAAAGACATGGTGAAACCTCTCCAGCAGCTGAGCTACCATTTGCCATGACCTAAACTACAATTGCAGTAGACCTGGTCACACAGCCTAGGAGAATCCTCCAGCAAAGGATCTTGAACTTTTAGTGTTAATATTATACTCAAGCATTTTCTATTGTGGGTTGGAATTTTTTGTATTATTTTTTCTAAAGTTAGTCCTGGTATTTAACCCAATGTTTCAAGTTAATTAAACTCATAGCAACCCTATAGGACAGAGTGGAACTGATTCATAGGGTTTCCAAAGCTGTAATATTTACTGTAACAGACTGTCAGATGTTTCTCCTGCGAAATGGCTGGTGGGTTTGAATCACTGACATTTTGGTTAGAAGTTGGCCAGTTAACCACTCTGTTACCAGGGTTCTTTCATTCCTGGTATAAAGAAATGCTATTGGATTTTATATATTGATCTTGTATCCTTACTAAAAGACTTTTATTTGTAACAGTTTTTTTTTTTTTTAGTGCCACTTGTAATAAAAATTGTTGTTCTGTTAACATAAAATAGCTAATTTTCATGACATCCATGATTTTAAAAATTGCTTCTTCCTTTGTAATATTTACATCTTATAGCTTTTCCTCCCTTTTCTACATTGACTAGAAGTTCCAGATAGGTACTGAATACTAATCATCATATGTGTGTACAGAGCAGAAGGAAGGGTCATGTTAAATTATCCATATAAATTATTCGTTCCTTAAGTCTGTTTGCTTTGTACATATACTTTCCTCCCGGGAGCCACACAGGGCAAATTTGACAGGCTCCATGTACAGCAGCACCACCAGAATGCAAATCTTCACAAGTGTGGAGCCTCTCGTTCAGCTCCCACTACTCTTTCCACCAGAGAATACTGTAGAGCTTTTCTGCAATAATTGTGCACAAAATAAAGAGAAATCCAGCCCAGTGCCACTTTGTCTACCACACAAAATCAGCAAGGTGTATTTCTACCTCTCCCATGGGAATTCCCTATGACCACAAGAGTAGTTTCCCCCAATGCTACAAACACATAGTGAGTACTAAGACATACCAAGCCTTGGGCATAGGTGGTTGGCACTGTAGAAGACATAAAGCTGAGAAAGGCATGACTCTTGTCTTCAAGTTGCTCATCATCTATAGGCATTAACTGTGTACTACTAGATAAATATGGCATATGAGTTTCTTACAATTTAGTATATTTGTATATTTTAATTTTTTGCTTGAAATAACTTCAAACTTATAGAAAAGTTTTAAAAAAAAAAAAGTACTGAGAACTCCAGACTCATCAAGTGTTGACATTTTGTCACATTTGCTGTATCATTCTCCAGATACGTAGATACAGACATATGCATAATTTACTTTTTCTGAACCATTTGTATTATTCTCCTTTTGCCTCTTAATGTGTAAACATGTGTTTCCTAATAGCAAGAAGATTTTCTTACATAATCATAGTTATCAGGTTAAGGAAATGTGATATTGAAATAAAACTTTACCTGATATGCTGTTGTTATTCGGTGCTATCCGGTCCATTTTTCACTCATAGCAACCCCATGGAACAGAGTAGAACTACTCCATTGGGTTTTCTCTACTGTAACATGTACAGGAGTAAATTGCCAAGTCTTTCTCACACAAAGCCATTGGGTAGGTTCTAACTGCCAATTTTCAGTTAGCAAAAGAGTTCTTAACTGTCGTGTCACCAGAGATTTTTCATCTAATATAACCTCTGTATTTTAGTGTTATCAACTGACTCAATATTGTGCTTTATAGGACAGTTTCTTCTCCAATACAGAAATCTAGTCCAAAATGAAAAACTAAACATACTGCCGTGGAGTCAATCCAACTCATAGTGACCCCTCCTTGTGTTTCTAAGGCGGTAACACTACGGAAGTAGATTGCCCAACCTTCCTTCTGGGTAGGGGCTTGTCGGTTTGAACCACCAGCCTTCTGGTTAGTAGTCATAGGACAGTTTCTCCTCCAGCACAAGAATCTAGTTCAGGGTCATATATTGAATCAGTTGTAACATTCCTTTCAACCCAACACATTGTCTTCTAGTCAAATCCAACTCATAGTGATCCTATAGGCAGAGTAGAATTGCCCCACAGGATTTCCAATGCTGTAAATTTTTATGGAAGCAGAGTACCACATCTTTCTCCCTTGAAATGGCTAATGATTTCAAACAGCTGAACTTTCAGTTAGTAGTCAAGTATTTAGCCATCATGCTACCAAGGCTCCTCAAGCAAACGTGTAGAAACCAAAAGTTAGTAGCTGGTCTCATTGTTGTTGTTGTTGTTTGTTGTTATGTGCCGTGGAGTCGGCCCCGACTCATAGCGACCCCTCCTTGGGTTTCCGAGGCAATATCACTACGGAAGTAGGATTGCCCAACCTTCCTTCCGAGGAGTGGCTGGTGGGTTTGAACCGCCAGCCGTCTGGTTAGCAGGCAAGTGTCTTAGCCACTATGCTACCAGAGCTGGTCTCATTAGTTTCCTTTAATTCAAAACATTTTCCCAGGTTTTTTTTTTTTTGATAATTTTTAAGAATACAAGCAAGCATTTTTAGAGGGTTAATGAATTAGGGCTTGAATGATGATTCATAAGAAATAAATTAAGTTTAAGCATGCCCAGCTTGAATACTATATAGGGGATGATGTGCCTTTCCCAAGATAATACAGGTGTAGGCACATGATGATTATCTTCCCTTAACTAATTGATGTTAATTTTGAGGTGTTTTCCAGTTTCTCCACAGTAAGCAATATTTGGGGAGACAATTGAGACTATATAATATCTTGCTCATCATCAAACTTTTCTTCCTTAGTTTTAACATATACTGATAATTCTTTTGAATCAATATTTTAATGTAATGGTTGCACAATGATAAGGTTTTTTTTTTCCAATTTTACCATTCCCTCCACATTTTGAATTTTTTCTACTTGACTGCTAACCAGAAGGCTGGTGGTTCAAACCCACCAGCCACTCCTTGGAAGGAAGATGGGGCAATCTACTTCCGTAGTCACACTGCCTCGGAAACCCAAGGAGGGGTTGCTATGTGTTGGGTCTGACTCAACGGCACATAACAACAACAACACATTAAGAATTAACCTAATTTTTTTCCAATTCTTGTGTCTCTACTTGATGTCTCTTTCTTAATTGCTTTGGCTATAACCTCCAGTACAATGGTAATGGAGAGAGTGGACATCCTTTCTTTGTTCCTAATATGAGTGGAAATGCTTTTATTCTTCCCCCATTAAGATACTGGCTATAGGGTGCTATATGTATTTTATTATCTCAAAGGCATTTAAATATCTGGAAACAATTACTCCAAGCAACTGGTACACCACGCAATCCTCAGCCTATATGACTATGAGACCAGAAGAACTAGAAGGGCTCCAGCTACCATTGTCAACCATTCAGCGGGGAATCTATGTAGGAGATCCTGGATAGAGTGGGAGAACAATGTGGAACAAAACTCAAAATAATTAAAAAGAAAAAAAAAGGGGGGGGGCAGTTTTGCTGGTCTGATACAGCCTGATGGAACCACTGAGACTATGGCCCCTAGCTGCCCTTCAGGTCTGGAATTGAACTCACACCTGAGGCTTCCCTCCAAACAAAAGACAGGCAAAGATGCTGAACATTTACATTAGGTAGATACACTCGTTGGAGAGATCAATTGTGGGAGAATGGAAGGGCTGTGTATCCACAGGGAGACAGCTCAGGGGGCAGGAGTGCATGGGAGGGAAGGACACAGGGAAGAGGTGGCTATTGGGAGGAAGTGGGAGGGGAGTTGCTGCATTGTGGTAAATTGTAGTCAATGTATGAAACAGTGTATGTGAGCTGCTCTATGGAAAGTAAATTTGCTCTGTAAACTTTCACCCAAATCACAATTTAAAAAAACAAAAAAAACAAAAAAACTCCCAACAGCAATAAAAAAGTGAGCCTGGAAGTTGGAGCTGAAGCCCAGGGACAAGGGACTTCCATCCAGAAACCAGAGAGCAAAA
>NW_006921668.1:1580487-1589096 GCF_000298275.1 Orycteropus afer afer | reverse complement strand
CTCTGTAAACTTTCACCCAAATCACAATTAAAAAAAAAAAAAAACATTTAAATATCAATGGAGATAATCATATTATTTTTTTCACTTAGATATATTAAAACAAATGGTATTAGTGGTGGTGTCAAATAAATAGGACAAAAGGTTGGTGTATCTTGTTTCTTTTTCCCCTTGTATGATTCTTACTTTGGCCTTTTATTTCCTTCTTCCTCTTCTCTGCCACATCTCCAAGAGCATACCAGCCCTTCTCTATTTACCTCTCCTTCTCAAATAGCAATGATTTTCTATAGCTTTCACCTACAGTCCTGATTATTTTTAAGCCTTATTCCTGTAGTCAGTGCTGTGAATTTCCCAGCCTCTGACCTATGTTCAGTATTTTAGCATTAATATAGACTTATCTTTCTAGTGAGGTTTTTGCCCTTCACCTTTGTACTCTGTTCTCCCCACAATTTATACAGTCTCTTCAGACTTCCTGCTGTCTGCACACAGACTTGCAGTCACGGTTGAAGCTCTAGTGGCAGGTGTGTGGGATTTGGTGTCTATATCTCTGCAGGTAATTATTATAGGTAACTTGAACTTCATGGTATTTTCTGTCTCCTAGTAGTACTAAAAGTGTGAGTTACATGTGGTTTTATTTGTCTTCCTTGCTGATTGCATAATTTTCCAGAAGCCTATGTGGAGAAGTTCAGACCCATGTAGCTGCCATTACCCTCCATATACAGAAGACACAAACGTGTGTTTTGGATAATATACTTGAAGCAGCAGAGCAGTAATTTGGGGTATTTAATTTTTTTCCCCTTGGAAAAAGCAATTCTGAAAAAGAAAGACAAGTGATAGTGCTAACAGAATTTTACAATTAAGAATGTGATGGTTCATAAGTTCAATATAGAATTCTAAGATAAATTAAAGAAAAGAGTACCTAGCTCAGTGGTGACTCATAGCTATGTGGTGAATAAATCCATAACATATTCTGTAAAGAAATGGGAAGAGCAATTTGAGAAAATCTTCTGGCTAGAGTTGAGCTAGTATAAAAATTACTCATCAAGAAAGAGATAAAACTATCTTAAAATTTGATTACCATTGCTAATGCTTTTACCACCAAGTTCTTCACAGTCAGGTTTGTATCATTTTCTTGCTCCCTTCCTCCATCCATATTTCATCCCTATCAAATTCCTCATCCTCACACACAAGTTAACCACCTTTTCCACTTTCACAACTGCTTAGCTTCAGTGTTATAATATATAGACTCACTGAAAGTCTGAAGGAAATGCATATGAAGTTCCATATACCTATTGAATTTTATGTGGAAAATTTAACTTTCTTGATATTTACAATTTGAGAAATTCTTGGGATACATTCTTTAAATGTCCACATTTAATTTCAATTCCTTATATATACCTTTAAAAAAAAATATTGTGATTTGGGTGAAAGTTTACAGAGCAAATTCATTTTCCATTCAGCAGTTCACATATACTTTGTCTCATGACATTGACTGCAACTTCCCACAATGCAACAGTTTCCCTCCCACTTCCTCCCCACAGTTACCTCTTCCCTGTGTCCTTCCCTCCCGTGCACTCCTGCCCCCTGAGTTGTCTCCCTGTTCATATTAGCCCTCTATCCTCCCATGATTGATATCTCCAAGGAGTGTATCTACCTAATGTAAATGTTCAGCTCATATTTCTGCCTCTTGCTTGGCTGGAAGCCAGAGGAGTGCATTCAATTCCAGACCTGAAGGGCAGCTAGGGGACATAGTCTCAGGTGTTTCACCAGGCTCTACCAGACCAGCAAACCTGGTCCTTTTTTTTTTGTGATTTTGAGTTTTGTTCCACATTGTTCTCCCACTATATCTACCATTTTTAAGCTTTTCAAGATAACTTTATTGATATTTTAGAATTTGGGGTGTTATTCTTAAGGACTGATGATACAGTGGTTAAAATATTTGCCTGCTAATCAAAAGGTCTGTAGTTTGAACTCACCAGCAGCTCTGTGGAAGAAAGATCTGACAGTCTGCTTCCATGAAGATTTATAGCCTTCGAAATCCAATGGGGGCATTCTACTTGCCTATAGGGAATCAACTTGATGGGTATGGGTTTAGTTTTTTCGGTTATACTTAGCATGCCCATACATTTTATCAACTTAGATTACAATCTTCCTTAGATGGTTTTTTTTTTTTCCCAAACTGAAAAATCTCTCATTTTTAGATCACCTGAGATAATGATGAAAAAAATAAATGATAATAATAGATAATAATAAAATGAAATTAGGAGAAATTAGAGCTAAGGTGGGAACTCTGGTGGCATAGTTCCTAGGGCATTTGACTGCTAACCAGATGGCTGGTGGTTCACACCCACCAGTCACTACTCAGCAGTAAGACTGGGCAATCTACTTCTGTAGAAATACCACCTCAGAAACCCAAGGAGGGGTCACTATGAGTCGGAATCAACTCTATGGCAGTCTGTTTTTTTTTTTTTTTTTACAACTAAGCTACTTGGAAAATTAAAGGATGACTTGTCAGAGAGATAAATAAAGAAAATTGAAACAAAATGATAATAAAGGGAAGGAAAAAAATGTAAAAGGAAGAGGATAAGTTTTCCTCCCAGTTCTAAGGCATATGAGTGATTTCCTTTATTTCTTCCTTATTTCTAGAAAAATAGTGCTTTATTCATGTGAATACTTCACTAATTACCTGCAAAAGATATTGACTGATACAGAGAGCAAGTATTACATTTTGCTGGAGAAAACTCTAGAGGGTTAACTTCTGGTGGGTAGGTTTCCTCCAAATTGCCTCAAACCATCTGTTCTACATGTGATCACATCATTGACATCCCTAATCAGCAGGCAAATGGCAATGTTTTGGCTATTTGACTGATGTATATGTTGTACTCACATCACTCCAGAGGCAGAGAAGCACAGCCTAACCCCCTCAGTTCATTACAAACTGTCACTGAAAATGAATTGCCTCTTTGCCACAAAACTCATGTTCAATGCATTAGCACAGAAGTATCAGCAACAACTGATATAAGCCTATCTTAGAATGTGAGAAACAACATGAAATTGAGATGAATGGCTAAAGAATCATTTAAAAACACAGTTACCATTGAGACAACCCCAACTCATAGTGACCTGACTCATGGTGACCCCATGTGTATGTGTTCCATATACTCTCCAATGGTTGATTTTTCAGAAGTGGATTGTCAGGTCTTTCTTCCCATATATGGGTGAATTTGAACCTCCAACCTTACAGTTAGCAGCCAAGAACATTAACCATTTGTGCCACCCAGGGACTCCAAGGATTCTTTTAGAGAAAAGAACTTACATAGGTTCTTAAACAAGCAAGAACGCTTTAAGAAACACATGATGATTTCATATTTTTCTTAAACAGGACCAACACTTGTATGTTATTAACATCCATTCTGATCCATTTCTGAAACCCAATGGTATAAATGACCAGTCTCTTACCATAATTCATCATCTTTCTGCTTTCTCATCTCTTACTACTAAGGTACAACTCTTTGACATCATGAAGCTCTCTAGACTTTTAAGAATGCTCTTCTTGCCCAACCTATTGTCTTTTTTGTACTTAACTTGCTTCCAACAGTATCTAGGTGAAATGTAACAAAATTGTTTTTTGTTAATGAATTTATTTTTTAAATTACCTTTTATTTATTACAAATGATCTGATTTTTTTAAAAATGACATACAAATTCTAAGCCAATTTATTTCAGTGGAGAAAAAAGCAAATATAATGAAAAATGTTAAGCAAGTTATAGTAGGGTGATAGATATGGCAAATAATTATGAAGATTGTACTTAATGACTGAATTTCAAAAATAATTGTCTATTGGTAAGGACATTGTACTGATGTTAGTAAACTTGATTTCTAGTTCAGCCATTCAGGCTGTCAGTTACTACCTAGAGATCCCAGAAAATCATATAAAATCCATATACTTCAATTTCCTCACCAGTAAAAGAGGAAGTTAACCTTCAGCTTCAACTTGAACTTGCATATGAGCAATTGATGTTTTCTTTTTTTCCACAGTCAGCTCTTTGTCTTCTTTTGACTGATAATTCTGAGCTTCTCCAACATCTCTTTCCACATAAACATTTATGAAACTTTATGAATAGCAGTGAAACATTGTGTGATATGTTGTTGGAAACTTCTAATTCTACCACCCATAAATTACTATTTATCTATACTTCCTTCTTGTCTTTGTCCCATACATGTCCATTAAACTGTTCAATACAATCCCTGGAGCAGTGGGTCCCAGAAAAGGATAAATAAAATTTTATCTGATATGTTCACTCTTGCCTATTAACTACTCTCACCCTTTAGCTAAAATAGGAATAACAAGAATACTAATTCTTTTGCTCAGAAGAAAGACTGGGCAATATACTTCCTGGGCAATCTACTTCCATTGAGATACCGCCTCAGAAACCCAAGGAGAGGTCACTATGAGTTGCAATCAATTCATGGGCAGTGAGTTTGTTTTTATTTTTGTTTTTTGTTTGTTTGTTTGTTTTATTTCTTGTGCACCTATCATATCTAAACATCTTGCTATTTCATTTTGTTTTTACAACATCCTTATGAGGCAATTATTGTTATTATACCCATTTAGTAGATGAGGAAACTAAGGCTTAAATGGTTAAGTAATCACATTGACCAAGGTTGCAAAACTAAGACATAAATTCAGATCAGTACCATGATAAATGCTACACTGAGAATGACTATTATGTGCTGCTTGAATGTCACTAACTCAATTTGGAGTGAATGCTCATACTCCCTAAAAAGTAACCCTGTTGTTGTTATGTGCCGTAGAGTAGGATTCCGACTCATAGCGACCCCTCCTTTGAGTATCCGAGGTGGTATCACTACGGAAGTAGATTGCCCCATCTTCCTTCCGAGGAGTGCATAAACTACATAACCAAAACGAAACTCACTGCCGATGAGTTGGATCCCACTTATAGCAAGTTGGGTTTCCAAGGCTGTATCACTATGGAAGTAGATTGCCCAACCTTCCTTCCAAGGAGTGGCTGGTGGGTTATAAACTACATAGTAGTGTCCAAATTCAGGTAACTAAGAGTCTTGGTAAAAGTCCCAGAATATTTTTTCTTCTAATCCTCATATAGCCACTATACAGATTAAGTCCCAGAAATAATCCAAGAAAACTAGAGATCCCCGTTTTAGATATGAAAATTAAACTAAACTCTAAGTATGACTTTAGTTTAGCTTTGCATAAGAAAAGCCTAGAAAAAAATAAATAACAGAAAGAAATGCTAAAAATATTACACATCAGAAAAGGAAATGTCAGACTGTAGTTTGTTTTGAGGCTTGCACTGAAATCTAGATATTTTTTTTTCAACTGTTATTGTTGTTGTTATTTGCCATCGAGTCAGCCCCGACTCATAGCGACCCCTCCTTGGGTTTCCGAGGCAGTATCACTACGGAAGTAGGATTGCCCAACCTTCCTTCCGAGGAGTGGCTGGTGGGTTTGAACTGCCAGCCTTCTGGTTAGCAGTCAAGTGCCTTAGGCACTATGCTACCAGAGCTCCTTTTTTTTTTCAACTGTAGGATATCAATAAAATGCAAAGGTGTGTCCAGTGTCTATTCACTTAAATTGTTCCTTTACCTACAAGTAGCCTGAAGCAAAATGCAGGCACATAAAACCCATCACTATGTAGTGATTGGAGCTCTGGTCATGTAGTGCCTAAGGAATTTGACTGCTAACCAGGAGGCTGGCAGTTCAAAGTCACCAGCCACTCCTTGGAAGGAAGGTTGGTCAATCTACTTCTGTAGAGATACTGCTTGGAAACCCAAGGAGGAGTCACTATGAGTGGAATCGACTCGACAACAGTGAGTTCAGTTTATTAGTTTGGTGTGTAGTGATGGTTGATAAATTCTTCAGTCTAAACAATTCCGTAATGCTAAACAGATTATATTGAGGTCAATTTTCAGAAACAATGCATTGGGCATGTTCAATCAATCCAGAGGGGGCCTTAACAGCACATGTGGAGAGCAGGTTTCTAGGACAACCAACTGATATCACCAGCCTCAAAGTTAAGTCATTAAAAATTTGAAGAAAAAAATAACAGGAGCTCTGGTAGCATAGTGCCTAAGGCACTTGACTGCTAACCAGAAGGCTGGTGGTTCAAACCTACCAGCCACTCCTCAAAAGGAAGGTTGAGCAATCCTACTTCTGTAGTGATACTGCCTAGGAAACCCAACGAGGGGTCGCTATGAGTTGGGTCTGACTCTATGGCACAAAACAACAACAACAATAGCCCCTCCTCAACATTAGTCTTTTTACCTATATAATTACATGTAGTACAAATAATTCTGATCCCTTACTCCAATGTTAAATTCATTTTGGATTTTAATGTATGTTGAAATTGAGAAGACAAACAAGCTTTTGTCAACATCCTGGGAGGGGTAATTTAATTCTTGCTTGATTCTATAGATGTGTACTTTATTTATGATTAGTTATCTCTGAAAACTGAAAAGTTACTCTGAATATTTCATAAGATGGTATATGGGATGTTGTTGTTATTTATGTGCCATTGAGTCGTCCCCGACTTATAGCGACCCCTCCTTGGGTTTCCAAGGCAGTATCACTACAGAAGTAGGATTGTCCAAACGTAATTCACATACATTCACATTTGGACACAAACAATTTTCAATAAATAGACTGTCTTTCTTCTTTTCATATAAAATCCCTGAATATTTGTGAGATTTAAATTTATTTTAAAGCCATACAATGAATGGTTTAAAGACAATTTTCTAGTATCTTCCATTGTGAGTATTATACTGAAAGATCAGAAAACTGACAGTGAGTGTGCAGATTTTCTCTTTTAAATAAATCAAACCCATTGGCTCTAAGTCAATTCAGACTACTAGCGACCCAACAGGACAGAGTAGAACTGCCCTATAGGGTTTTCAAGGCTGTAATCTTTATGGAAGCAGACTGCCAAATCTTTCACTCATGGAGCAGCTGGTGTGTTCAAATCACTCTTTCAGTTAGGAACGGAGCACTTTAATCACTGCACCATCAGGTTTCCTTTCTTAAGTAAGAGACTTTTACTTATTTAAAAAAAAAATAGTCTAAAATATTTGCTCAATATAAAAGCATTCATACAAAGTTCCTAATATAAATTTCCTAAACCAACATTGCTCTCTGAAAAGAAAAAAAAAAAAAAAAAAATTCACCCAAATTTAAATAAAATTAAAAAAAAAAAAAAAAAGGTGGTCAGTACATATGAAAATAAAGTGAAGGAAAGAAATCATCAGGCTTTTCTTTTTCTTTTTTTTTTCAGACTTCACCATTACATAGCATTGTGATTTGAAGACAGTTTTAACTTCTTAAGAGTCTGATCTCTGTTCCACACATTGGATTGCCTGTCAGATCCCGAGAACTGTCACCCACCAACACAAAGCTGTCATCATTCAGAATTCAACTCTCTCAGTCTTATCACCATGCCTGAACATTTGTTAAGATGGAGGAAAGCGTGTAAGTATACATTTTAATAACAACTTATGGAAATTTTTTAAATGCTTGATCAGAACAGATTATTTAAATGACATGAGTTGGGAACCTAACTAAACTTTTAAAGTACAAGACATATGCTACCTATGTCTCATCTTCTAAGTCAAAGTGCACTACCCTTCCACTCCCCTGTCTAACCAAAGGACTGATTTTGTTTCCAGGTTCATATCGACCCTCCTGGTCGAGGGTCGATTATTACTAAGTCATCACTTAGTAAATCACTCCAGGGTGTTACTCTCCCATTAACAAATGCTAAGGAACTCTGGTGGGTGACACAATGGTTAAGGTTAAGGCATTCAGGTGTGAAACAAAAGTCACCAGTTCAAACCCAACAGGTGTTCCATGAGAGAAAGATGGGATATTGTTTATAAAAAGATTTATAGCCTTGGAAGCCCTTTGGGGCAATTCTACCCTGTCCTATGGAATTATTATGAGTCAGAATTGACTAGATGGCAGCTTGTTTAGTTTTTGGTCTAACAAATGCTTGCTTTGGAGAAATTGAGCAGTATAATTGCTAAGAATGTGTGTTCTATGATGGTCTTAAATCTTTCTTCTACCATTACCATCACATGACCTTGGACAATTTACACAGCACTCTTAATCTTTTAAGAAAAAATTGCATGAGTTGTGAAATAGTAGTTTTAAAAATTACTTTATAATATGGTTGTAAGGATTATGGAGTTAAGTACATAATAGTAATGTTAATTTGCATTGCTAAATTGCATTGATTTCTGTAGAATTGAACTAGGTATGTTAGAAACCACAATTTGTTATTGTTATTGTTCCTGTTCTTGGGTGCTGATGAGTCATTTTTTGACTCATAATAATCCCATGCGATGGAGTAGAACTTCCCTATAGGGTTTAATAGGCTGTATTCTTTATGGAGAAATAGATTTGACACACTGAAAACCAGTAGATGAAGATCAGATGTGTTGTGGGTTGACATCAAGAACATCGTACTTAAAGAAAGCAAAAAGGATAGTTCCGGCAAGATGGCAGACTAGGCAGAAAGACTGCACAGACCATCTTCAACAAAGAAAAGGGAAACCAATTAACACAGACACAGAAGATAATC
>NW_006921668.1:1555360-1575613 GCF_000298275.1 Orycteropus afer afer | reverse complement strand
CATTGCTGATGTCAGATGGATCTTGGCTGAAAGCAAAGAATACCAGAAAGATGTTTACCTGTGTTTTATTAATTATGCAAAGGTCCTTGACTGTATGGAACATAACAAATTATGGATAACATTGCAAAGAATGGAAATTCAGGAACACTTAATTGTGTTCATGTACAACCTGGCAAGAGGAAGTCATTCAGCCAGAACAAAAGTATACTGCATGTTTTAAAATCAGGAAAGCTGTGTAAAAGTTGTATCCTTTCACCATACTTATTCAATCTGTATGCTGAGCAAATAATCCTAAAAGTTGGACTATATGAAAAAAGAATGCAGCATCAGGATTGGAGGAAGATGCATTACCAACCTGTGATATACAGATGACACAAGTGTGCTTGCTGAAAGTGAAAATGACTTGAAACACTGACTGATGAACATAGAAGACTTCAGTCTTCAGTATGGATTACCTTCAACATGAAGGAAAAAAAATCCTCACAACTGGACCAATAAGCAACATCATTATAAACAGAGAAAAGTATGAAGTTGTCAAGGATTTCATTTTACTTGTATCCATAATCAACACCCATGGAAGCAGCAGTCAAGAAATCAAACAATGCATTGCATTGGGCAAATCTTCTACAAAAGACCTTTTTTAAACTGTTTAAAAGCAAAGCTATCACTTTGAATATTAAGGTGCTGAGAAGGAAGATTGGGCAATCTACTTCTGTAGTAATATTACCTCAGAAACCCAAGGAGGTTTCAGAGTCAGATCCAACTCGATAGCAGTGAGTTTGGTTTGGTTTTAGTTACACTTTAAAAAGGTCTTTTGCAGCAGATTTGCCCAATGCAAAGTGTTGTTTGATTTGTTGACTCCTGCTTCCATGGGCATCTATTAAGGATTGGGTAGAACAAAGGGGATGGAATTAAATGAGAAGATGGCAAAGGATGATTAGGAGAGGACCAGGCAGTTCTAGTGAAGGAGGGTCAGAGGCTGTGATGAGTACCACTTGTAGCCAGTGCAACAGTCCTGGGCACACTGGTGCTTTCAATCATCTCATAAGCATGCACAAGCTGGACAATCTATAAGGAAAACTGAAAAAGAATTGAAGCATTTGAATTATGGTGTTGGCAAAGAACATTAAATATACCATCGATGTCAGGAGAACAAACAAATCCATCTTGGATGGGGTATACCCAGAATGCTGCTTAGAAGCAAGGATGGTGAGACTTCACCTCTCATACTTTGGTCATGTTTTCAGGAGGGACCAGTCCCTGGAGAAAGATATCTTTACCAAGATATACTTGGTAAAGTATAGGAAGACACTCGAGGAGATGGATTGACAGAGTTGTTGGTTGCAACAACGATTCTGAGGATGAGGCAGGACTGGGTAGTGTTTCATTCTGTTGTACATAGGGTCACTATGAGGGAGAACAGATTCAACAGCACCTAACAACAACAACAACAATCTTTATGAAAGCAGATCTCCAAGTCTTTCTCCTGTGCAGCAGCTGACTAGGTTCAAATCACCAGCCTTTCAGCTAGCACCAGACTCATGATTTAACCCCACTTGGATGTACTCTCTGTATGAGGTTAGGCAAAACATCTTGTAGTCATCTCTACAAGATTACTATTCTTATTTTAGACATGAGAAAATACAATCTTCTCTGTCTATATCTCAAGAGAGTTGCAAGAATCAAATATTATATATGAAAATGCTTTGTAGACTATGGTGGTATATATACTATATATTTTTTATATCCGTCCCAAAGAATGTCAGTTGTCATCAGTTTGACTCAGACTCATGGCAACCCCATGTGTGTCAGAGTAGAACTGTGTTCAGTTCTACTGTAGCTTCAATGCTTGATTTTCCAGAACCAGATCTCCAGGCCTGTCTTCCAAGGAACCTCTGAGTGGATTAAAACTACCAACATTTCAGTTAGTAGATAATCACTTAATCATTTGTGTCACCCAGAGATTCCTGTTACTAAGAATTAAGATTTAAAATGTTGATTACATAACCAAAACAAAAAGGAGAATAATTTCAGGGGCCTGTCTTTTCCACACTGTTCTCTCAACTCTGGCAAATGATTTAGGTCACTGTGGCAGTTTAGTTTGTGTGTCAAGTTGGCTGGGCCTGGCTGAGTGGCTAGGCAGCTGGATGTAGTATTCCCCATGATAAGACTGGTAATCAACTCCATGATGGAATCTACTGGGAGCAGCTGAATAGCTGCCCTATGGATATGGTCTGATTCATGTAGATTAACAGAAGCCTTGGGAAACGGTCTCTAGCTTATGGCACGCTTGAACACTGCATGTAGCCATGTCGTTGTTCAGCAGCCTGCTGTGCTCTGCTGACCTTGGGACTTTCAATGGACTTGAATTACTGGCCTGCCATGTGGTTTGGTAACATCGGGACTGTCCCATTTTATTTGTCAACCTTGGGCTTGTTGTCCTCAGCAGCCAGCAGCTGCCTGAGTGAAGAGATGCCTCTAGCTTCAGTGGGCCAAGAGCAAGAGGCAGAGCTGAAGCCCAAGGCCAAAGGGCTTTCACCCAGCCCCTAGAGCCTAGCACTTTGAACGTGGACTTAAAGCCTCCAAACTGTAAGAGAATAAACTCCTGTTTGTTCAAGCATCCCATTTGTGGTATTTCTGTTGGAGCTGTACTAGATAACCAGAACAGTCACTTTAAAAGCTTTTTAAAACATTGCCTCCAAGCAGGAAACCAAGGAATCTTTGATTATTGCTCCTTACTTTAGCCAGGGATAATTTTTTAACCAAATTACAGCTTGAAGGAAAGGCAGACATCACATATTTATGTCCTAATTTGTATATGGCTGCTGATTTGTATAGTGTTTTGAATTTATAATTTGTATATGTTTCCAACCACCAGTCACTCCACAGGAGAAAGCTGTGGCAGTCTACTTCTGTAAAGACTAGGAAACCATATGGGGCAGTTCTACTTTGTCATATAGGGTTACTATGAGTTGGAATCCACTAGACAACAGTGGGTTTTTGGTTAGTTGGTTTGTTTTGTTTTGTGATTTGGTTTGGCTAGGTGCGGATCTCCCTGAATCACAAGCTCCAGTGAAGTTATTCTGACCTAGATTTTCCCTGGAGACACAAACAAATAAGAATGAGATTTCTCCTGATTTGATTCTGTGTTTTTACCAGTGACTAAAATGTACCTAAAGAAGGGAAGAGAGTAGTGGTGAAGTGAACAGAGGATGCTATCAGTAATAGAAATATACAAGAGTGTAGGGAAAGAATGACAATGAGTTTCATACTATTAAGAAATGAAGTCAGCCTATTATACAGAGAATATAATTTTGAAAATATTTAATCAGCAAGAGAGGAAAAAGGAAATGATCATACAGCTTTATGGATGGCAGCATAACACAATGGTTTGCAGCATTGATTTGAAGTCAGATCCTTTTTAATTAGTATCAGGTTCTATTTCTTAATGGTGGGTGGATTCAATATCACCAGTCCTCAGTTTCCTAATGTATAAATCAGGAAAATAATGCAGAATCTTGGAATGACTGCAAGGATTAAATCATGTATTGCATAAAGTGTTTAGCACAGCGCCAGGAATGCATATGTGTCCCATACATTGAAGGATGATGATAAATCAGGAGATGTTTTAGTTCTTGAGGAAAAAAAATAGAAATGAAGAATGTAAACTTCCCTCCAGTCCTATTCTGTACAATCCTAAAAAATACTGTGTTTGGTTCTGGAAGGCTCCTAACTATAAATAAGTCAAACACTGGAAACCATTCAGAACAACAGCAACAGCAACAAAAAAAAAAAAAAAATTAAGAAATGGAAGGGCTCACTAGTAAGAATATCTGTTGTTGTTGTTATGTGCCGTCGAGTCAGACCTGACTCATAGCGACCCCTTCTTGGGTTTCCAAGGCAGTATCACTACGGAAGTAGATTGCCCCCTCTTCCTTCCGGGGAGTGGCTGGTGGGTTTGAACCTTCAGCCTTCTGGTTAGCAGTCAAGTGCCTTAGCCACTATGCTACCAGAGTAAGAGTATCTAACAAGCGTGAAATCAGTATAGTTGGCCAAGCAAAATCCACAGGAAATGTGTGAGAAGAGAAGTTAAGTTCAACACAGAAAGCAATAAAGTGAAATTTTAATGAAAAAGGATTAAGTATAATAATGGGGATGAAATTAAGTGACGAGATGATTAAGAATGACTACTAGGGATCCAGAAGTTCTAGTGAAGGATGGTCAGAGGCCGTGATGAGTACCTTTTTTTGGTCATGAAAATAAACCTGGGGAACATGCATAGGTATTAATTAAGGTAGATAAACTGAACAAGTTTGCCAATTCATTGAATTTATATAACACCTTTCTATGAAGAAAAATCCAAATAATATGAAAATAAGCTAAGTTTTTCTATACCCCTAGGATTTGGGTATGGGAGCCCTTGGTGCTCCCATCTTCAGGGTGAAAAGTAGAGTTTGTGTAATATTATTGAAAATATAGCAAGTTTGATTGCTGCTTCCATAGGTGTTGATTGTAGATCCAAGTAAAATAAAATCCTTGACAACTTCAAAATAAATAAATAAATAAAATAGCAAGAAAACAAAACAAACAAAAAAAAAATATATGGTGAGAATCCTTTACCTCCTTTAGTTCTCTATCTTCTATATCTCATCAGAACATTGGCTACATAGCTTGGCTTCATCACTGACACCCTATCTGACCACCAGCAAATGTCTCAACTCTTCCAATCCTTGGTTTCCTCATACTTAAAAAAAGATCATGATGACATCTTCCTCAGAAAGGTGCTGTGAAGAGTTAAGTCAGTCATTCCCCTTGTGGAAACCTTAGCACAATGACAGGCACATGATTCTCCATAGATGGTGACTACCTGCCTAGACTGCAGTCATCATTTTCAGAACCTATTGTAGTTTTCCTTACTGTGCCAGTGTAAACTAGCTGTTTCATTCATTGTTGTAAATAGAATTGTGTGCTTCCTGCCACCAACCAAAACAAACAAAAAAAAGATGTTGAGCTCCTAACTTCTGTACCTATGGATGTGACACTGTTTGGGAATAGAAATATTCTTTTATTATGTTCATGAGGTCATACCAGAGTAAGGTGGGTCCTAAACCTAATCCCTTCTGAGTGGTCCTTTATAAAAGAGAAAACAGAGAGATACACACATGGGGGAAGATGAACAATATGTGAAGATACATCTGCAAGCAGCCAAGAATGACAAAGAACATCTAGGGCTACATATGGGTAAGGACCCGCTCTTAGAGACAACGCTCTGGTTTGGACTCCTAGTCTCCAGAACTATGAGACAATAAATTCCTATTCTGTAAAGTCCCCCACTTGTGATATTTTTGTTTGTTTTTGTTTTTCATTATGGCAGCACTAGGCAACTAAGACATTTCTCAGTCCAGCAACATGTGTTGGATCAGTACATGCCATGTCAACCAATAGAACTTCTATGTGAACAGCACAAAGTAGGTTTAAATAATAAATATAAAAGTAAGAACAAGGAACCTTTTCCATCTCAGAAAACTTTATGTCCCCATGCAACACCTGGCTGCAATTCCAGCTGTTAGAGGCAAATTTTATTGTTTTTGTTCATGCTTCAACATAGACTTGATGTATTGTTTCTATTTGTTGGCAAATTACTCACCTTGTCTCAATACACAAAGCAGTGCCAGAATTCTTTTGTAATTCATTTTCCTCACACAATAAGCTCAGCTAAGTACACCCAAAAGATCTGACCTCATTAAGGCAAGGCCAGCTAACTATCTATTGCAAAGAATACTCCAGAGACCCATCACTCTGTGGGTGCATTAAATATTTACATATGTGTTTTGTGTATGGGAAAAGGACTCAGGAATGAGATTGGAGAGAAGGCACAGACTCGAACCACTAGAATAAAAGTCAGGGATCACTATTTCCACCTTTATATGTAGCCCTTCATTGCAGTACAGAATAGGAAAAAAAAAAAAAAAAGTACACATGTTGGATGTCATTCTCAATTCCAGCTTGTAATGCTTTGGTCTTAGGCAAATTACTAACACTTGCTCAGCCACAACTTTCTCATCTAACAAACGGAAATAACAATACTTACATCCCAATACTTTAACTTAAAGAAAACTTAAGCGCCTAGAAAATAAAGGTATAAACAAATGGTTGAAGAGGAAGTTTTTCCAGGTGATTCTGTCCCTAATGAGAAACTTAAAGGGTAGAGAAATTGAAACTGACAACATTTGTTGTAAAGAAAGCTCATTTTCTAATTCCTCTTTCTGAAAAAAGGGGAAAAGTATAAAAAAAAGGCACCTCTCTGATTCTTAATATTTCCCAAGTAAAATTCCTTTTAGTAACTCATTCAAATAATGTGAATACATAGGCCTTACATTTTTTTTCTCAAACCCTTGAAAAACAATGAAACTAATTTGGTTGCATAAAATAACTGTGATCAGTTTGAATGAAACTAGAAATAGAACAGTGCAGTTAGTACTTATTCTCTATATAGAATAATAGAAGTCAGCTAACTTCTGAAATGGTGCAAAGAGAGATTTGTGCATAATGCCATTTAAGGAAAACGAAATATATTTCTACAAATCATACCAAAAAAACAGTAATATTTTCTAAATCTTTCTAAATTTTTCTACATCATTATAGTGGCTACCACTAAGACAAAAAGAAAAGTTCCTCAATTTAAAAGGATGGGGTTTGTTAAAAAAAAAAAAAAAATCCTCTTCTTTTCTTTCTTCTCTCCACCAATTTCACCTCTCCCTTCCCCAATGTAATTTGTCTTGACAGTCTATATGTTATCTTTCCATATTTTTATCAAAGATCACACAACCAAAAATAAATAAATAAATAACCCAGTAACCATTGAATTGATCTCAACTCATGGCGACCCCACGTGTTACAGAGAACTGCTGCGCTCCCTATGGTTTTCTTGGCTGTAATCTTTATGGAAGCAGTTCAATCAGGCTTTCTTCTGTAGGGCTAGTGTATGGGTTTAAACCACTAATCTTTACCTTAGCATCCAATCACAAACTGCTTGCACCACCCAGGAACCTCAAAGATCATAAAGGCATGTACAAACAAATGCATATATATGCACACACGTGTGTCCAAGCACACAAATATGCTCTAGTGGCATAGTGCCTAAGGTATTTGACTGCGAACCAGAAGGCTGGCCGTCCAATCCCACCAGCCACTCCTCAGAAGGAAGGTTGGGCAATCTACTTCCATAGTGATACAGCCTCGGAAACCCAAGGAGGGGTTACTATGGCTTGAGTTCATGCAACAGCAGTGAGTTTGGTTGTTTTGTTTTGTTCTGTTTTGTTCGTTTTCTCATGTATATTTATATGCTTTAACTAAATCACAAAATTTGTTATAGAGAAAAAATCTCTAACTCTGTTAATGGAAATTAAAAAGAATTGTTTGTTGTTGTTATGTGCCGTCGAGTCGGACCCAACTCATAGGGACCCCTCCTTGGATTTCTGAGGTGGTATCACTATGGAAGTAGACTGCTCAACCTTCCTTCCAAGGAGTGGCTGGTGGGTTTGAACCTCTATCCTTCTGGCTAGCATTATTGAAGCCAATATGTCATTTGAATGGGGAGTGTGAAAAACTCAGGGTCTGAAACTCATGAGTCTTAGGGAGGGACAAAAATCACATATAATTATAGTGCCACAGGAGGAACTACAATCACAATATTCTGATTGCTTACAGTCATTGAGGGCAGTCGAAGGTGGGACAAAGCAAAGCATGATCTTTAATATTATTGGTTACATTAATATAACTGGACACAATGATTAGCTGAAAGGGTTTGTGATTGCAGAGGGGGCAGCATGGCTGTCTCAGACAATGGCATGTTGATGACATGATGCATAATGCAGGGAAAAGATTGTTAAACATTACCTCACACAGAGCATTAGATCTCCTGGAAGGCTAACATAAAGAGTTGGATAACTTTTGGTCTTAGCCTAACTACAAAACCTTAAAATTAGGTCTGGTTCCTAAGCAACAGGTTTGAATCTATGTGAAAGGTTAACTCTGAGCTTTTAAAATTGCTTCAGCCATTTTAATTTTAGGTCAGATGCCTCTTTTTGATTTTATATCCAATATGAAATTTCATACAACAATAAAAACCAAACTTGACTGACTGAAACCCAGCTACATGGAAATTATGTCTGCCCCTAACATTTTTCCTAATTTTAATCAAGCTAATTTATGCACATGATGAAAAAAATATCACACAGTACTAAATTTATATTGAAAAACAATATTTCTTGCCCCCACCCTTCTCTAATCCCCAAGTATGCTGGTCAAAAGCAATGTCTTCTGTTATGTTACTTCCACATTTTCAAATATGTTTACATTACTATTCTTTGGTTTATCAATTTTAGAAATTATTTATCCTTTACTCTGGTTGTGATCAATAGCGATTGATTTTTATATTGCCTTCTACCTTCTTTTCCCTATCCTATCAAATTGCTACTTATGAAATTGATTATTTCAAACTAATAAGTAACCATTACAAGAATATAAATATTTTCTTGCTAGCAATCAAGTAGTGTAGTATGAACATTTTGCATATCATATAGGGATGAGTTTTGAAGTTATTGTTTTCCTTCTCTCTCTCCCTCCCTTCATCGTTCCACCATTAAAAAAAAAAAAGTCTTTAATCTGTCCAACACATCTGCTATTCAACTGAGTGTCCTTTTTTCTTAAAGACCCACCTCTAGGGATTTTCTGCCCTTTTATTCCAGTTGAGCCTTTGGTTCTATAGGATTGATGAATGGTTGTCATCACGAGACTTTCTTTCATCACCCTTAGGGGTTTGATCATTGTTCTTTTATTCCTTCTCTTCCTTTTCTGGTTTTTTTTTTTTTTTTTTTTAATTATTATTATTTCCCTGAGGTATATCCCTAAATAGTTTCCCAAGAAAGAGTAGTTGGGACTTAAATTTGACTATTTACCTCCCTGAAAATATCTATATTCTCCCTCGAATCTTATTGATTATTTTGTTGGTGGGAGAATGTGAGTATGAAAACTATTTCCCTCAGAAATGTGAAAGCTTTGTTCCATTATCCTGTGGGATCCAGGGGTAGCTACTGAAATAGTTGATACATTCTTATTCTCAGTGTTTTATATTTAACCCGCTTCAGTAGTTTCTCTTTGTCACTGGTCCTTTAAAATTCCATTAAATTCATCGTTCTCAGCACTTACCTGGGCACTTTTTGAGCCCTTGCAAAGCTTAAAAGTTTTCTTTTATTATTATTCTAAAAAGTTCATCTCCTTTGTTCTCTGCTTTCTCTTTTGGGATCTCCTTTGCCTACCATGTTGGACCTCTTGGACTCATTGTCATAGGTATGTCATCTTTCCTCTCTTCCTTTGTGCTCTACTTTTTAGATTGAGTTAACATATTCTAACCTTTCTGAAATTTTTATTTTAATTGCTAACTTTCCTTTTCTTTACCTGTATTAATCATTTACGATGCATCCTCATTCCTCATCTCTCTGTGGACACTACTGTGAGGGTGTGGTGTAGTAAATTACCTGGTACGGCTTTTCTAGCCATAAGTCTTTGTAAACTCTGTGGTGGAATTTGCTGTGAAAAACTGATGAGCTCCTGATTGTTAAAGTTATCCACCTGGGGTATTTCTGTTGTGAGCGGCACAAAGCAATGTTCTGGGAAGTTCGCTCTCTCTCAAGTGTTTAGAATTCTGATGTTATGATTGGTTAGTTTGGCACTCTGCCAAGCTCAAAAGGAGCCCTCCTAGAGGAAGAAGGAGTCTCTCTGACTACTGGCTGAGAAAGATGTGCTCTGAGAGAAACATGTTCCTGAGAGACAATGTGCTGCTGGGAGAGAGACACTAAGAGACAAGCACTGCTGGGAGAGAGACTGTGAGAGACTACGGGCTGAGAGATGGCAGGCTGAGAGAGACTGAATGTGTTCCTGAACTTGAATTGTATCGTGTTGTTTCTCTAATAAACCCCACAATCTGTGAGTTCTGTGTGGCCACTGAAACAAATTATCAACCCAGCAGAGAGGTGGTGGGTGCTGTGGGATGAAAGGTTGTTGTTAGAGTTGATGAAAGGGCTGGAGGGAGGAGGCATGTGTGGCCTCACAGGGATAGGCCTTGGACTATTGATGGTGATTCTGTCTTCCTCTTGTGTGGTTAAAGGAGGTTGGAAGATGCAGCCTCCCTGCCACTTTGGCAGAAGGTTTTCTTATTACTGTGTTGCTGCTGGTGGTGATGGTTGCTTTCATTTTCTTCTATGCGCTACATGATCTCTGACTGATTCATGTTTGGTTTTCTGTTAGCCCAGTTAAGTCTCTTTTATATCTGATATATTCTCAAATATGTCATGATCATTTGATGTCTTTTCATACATATGTGCTTGGAAGCTGTGTTCATGTAAGCAGAGCTTCATTACAGGGTGGTTTTAATTGAATGCCTGCTAATGACCTGTTGTAAAGATTTTTTTTTTTTTTTCAGCTGTGAAGCCTTGCAGATATGAAAAAAAAAAAAAAAATCCCCCAGTCCTCAATGTGTGTAATATGGTGCAGGATAGGGTAATTTCTGCAGTTGCTGGCAGATATGTTCACCACACCATTAAGTCTGTTTTTTTTTTTTCTTTTTGTACGTGTGTGTGTGAGTGTGTGTATGTGTATGACTTTGAAAAAGGCGCAACTTCTTCAAGACACTTTATATCCATCTGTTGGAAAATTGTCATAATGATTTGATTTGGTAAAGTAAGGCACTTACTGCCATCTGTTGAAATTTGGCATAATAAATATACAACACTGATTTGAATGGTGGCCCCTAGCATTGAACAGTGTACATCTGGATCAATATACATGATAGCATTACTCCTGGTATTTTGAATTTCAGCCCTCAGGGTAAGGGAGAAAAGTAATACATTTATATTTTTATAAATCTCTCCATTTTAAATCTCCCCATTTTCAGCCCCATATCCAATGCTGCTTGTCCTCTGCTGAATCTCCATCTCACACCTCTACAGTTCAATTTTCTTAGGTAGGGAAGTAACTTTCACTCTTCTAACTAGAGAGTGAAACTAGTGCAGTTGTTCCGATTGCCAAGGTTGGGGAAGAGGAGTGAGAGGTGAGTGATTGTCTTGCTTTCTGTTATTCAGCCAGATACCCTATTTCCAGCAACACACTCTCCAGTTGGCCCAGTTCCCAAAATCAAAGCTTCTCTGAATTTAGGGGGAATAATTATATTTCTATGAAAAGTCAATATCATAGCATACATTTCTGGCTGGAAATTCCTCCATGTTCTCAGTCAGTTCTCCTCCCACATCTTATTTCTATTCAAAAATTTCTGTCCAAACATTTGTTAATATGTCTATTCCCACTGATGTCCCTACTCCTATTCTATTTATCCATGTGGTTTTCGTTTACTAGTTTGTTCTTATCCAGTTACTATCACTTTAGCAAGGGCTGACAAGAGCAAGAAGAGATGCACATATGTGGTCTACTCTCTTAAACCATGTATGTTGCCTTTTATTTGATAAGAATAATTAATAACAAAAATAAACCAGCTGTTTATTAACACTGAGCACAGTTATATGCCAGACCCATCATCCACAATATCTCTTTTTATCATTAAAGCTCTGTGAAGCATATACTCTTATTTATGTTTTAAGAAGAAGTTACTTAGACAGATTAAGTAAATTTTGCAAGATCATACAGATGGTAAATGATGAGAAGATACTTTTATCTAGGTCTTTCAGGCCTGAGATTCAATGCATAGAACACTGAGTCATACTGCTTGTTTTATACTCAGATATCTCTTGAACTCACTGTAAGTCTGATCTAAAATTTGTCTCAATTTTTGGTGCTCTAACATGATCAATGAAATTTTGAAAAATAATCATGAGTCACTGAGCAAGCTATATGCTAAAAAAATAAAATAAAACAATAAAAATAATTTCCTATTTTTCCTGAATGATTTTCAGAAGAAAAGTTGAAGAATTTGCCATTACCTTTCATTATAATAAAGAAACTCAACCAAAAAATTCGACTATCATTGTAAGAAGAAAATTCAATTAACCAGAATACTTAACTACCCAAGAGTTTTGATAGCAAAGGTTTACTAGTAATTCTGTATCTTGCAATTAAAAAAAAATATATATGATTTAAACCTTAAACCAAAAATATGCCATAAGCTTTCTTAAGGCAAAACAATAGTTTGGCTTAACGAGTGAAAAATATCAGCCTAGAGCATTGTGCTTTTTTAAGAAGTGTCTGTATGATATCAAATTGACAATAGTAACTCAAAAGATTAGACAAGAAACTTAGGAAGAGTGATCTTAGGTTAATGGGAGAGGAACAATTTGGAAAAGTAGGGTGAGAACGGTTGTACAACCTGAAGAATATAATCAGTGTCACTGATGGAAAAGCTGTTGTTCTGCTGTGTATAACCTCAACAACAACAAGTAAAATAAAATATTAAAAAAATATGATAGAACTAGCTGCAGGCATTCAAGTGAAAAAAATTGTTATAACTGATATAAGACAGGAATGAGTAATTTAATTTTTATGACTCCTCTCACAAGGCTTTTATATTTTTCCCTCAGCCCCAATGCTAACATGAAAAACATCAAAACCATCAATCAGCCTTGATGATTCCTATTGTGACAAATAGAAATATCACAGAATGATGCAATAGCATGATTCACTGCTATCTCTTTTTATTAGTCAGTGCATTTTGTATTCTACTGAAATCATTCTTCTTTTCAAGTAGTTTATAAGGCAAAGGTCTTCATGCAAACATTTGGAGAGAACAATTCCTGATATGTTTTTTTGGATGAATAAATGACTTTCAAGGTATATATCACTCACAGATGATACTCAGAACCTCCAGTTAACTTATAGTGTAGTCTTAACAGACCAGTTTGTTGTTGTTATGTGCCGTCAAATCGGACCTGACTCATAGTGACCCCTCCTTGGGTTTCTGAGGCAATATCACTACGGAAGTAGATTGCCCCATCTTCCTTCCGAGGAGTGGCTGGTGGGTTTGAACCGCCAGCCTTCTAGTTAGCAGTCAAGTGCCTTAGGCACTATGCTACCAGTGGACTTCAAAAATGACAAGCTAATAAGAATAATGAAAGAGAAGTCTTGGGAGTCTTGGGATACAACATAGAACCCATCAGAGTACCTTCATCTTTTTTTTCTTTTTTGACTACCCCAAATAGTATTTATTTGTTTTTCACTGGCCCATAAAAGCTAATCTTTTGTGCCTGAGTTATTTCACTCAGCATAATGCTTTCCAGATTCATCTGTATTGTAGCCTGTATCAGGAGTTCTATGAAATATAGAAAACTGGCAAATGTATGAGACCAAAGTCTGTTAGTGGTTACCAGGGGTGGGAGGGGTGGAGAAAGAGAGAGTCATTGCATGGGGGACACTGAGTCTCTGTTAAGGGTGAAGGAAAACTGGAAACAGAGAGGGGTGATGATTGTACAAATATGATGAACACAATGTCACTGAATTACATATGTAAAAGTGTTAAAGTGACAAATATTTTTGCCATCAAAATATTTATCATAGTGGAAAAAAAAGAAAGAAAGAAAGAAACTATAGTGAATCCTAAGAGGGACAAATGTAAATGTGACTACCAACTTGAACCTGAGCTAAGCATTTAAAAAAAAAAAAAAAAACCTCACTGCCATTGAGTAGATTACAACTCATAGCGACCTTCATTGGGTTTCCACATCTGTAAATCTTACAGAAATAGATTGTCCTATCTACCTTCTGTAGAACGGGAGCTCTGGTAGCATAGTGGCTAAGACACTTGCCTGCTAACCAGATGGCTGGCGGTTCAAACCCACCAGCCACTCCTCGGAAGGAAGGTTGGGCAATCCTACTTCCATAGTGATACTGCCTCGGAAACCCAAGGAGGGGTCGCTATGAGTCAGGTTTGACTCGACGGCACATAACAACAACATCTACCTTCTGTGGAGCAGCTGGTGGGTTTGAACCACTGACCTTTGGCTAGCATCTAAATGCCTTTATCCACTACGCCACCTGAGCTCCTTGAGTTGAGCATTAGTGTTTATATATTCTGCTCTTGTAGATGAGATTCTCAAAGAAATCAGACCATAGTCTAGACCAGCCCCATAACCTCACAACAAATCCATGACATATACACAATTACTTTCTCCATTTTATAGAAGGAGAAACTGAGACAGAGAGTTTAAGTAACTAGCCCAAGTTCATAGAACTAGTAAGTGGCAGACTCCGGATTCTAATGAAGGAATTCTGATTCCAAGTTAATGAAGTACAAGGGGCAGCAGAGCATGGTGGGAGATGTTGAGAAAATTTAGGGACCAAACAGTAGTGGATTTTAGTGTAAGATAGAAAGATTATGATTAATTTCACATCAAGTGCCCAGCTAAATTGAGATTTTTGAATATGTGGTAAACCATAGAGTATACTGAGTCACAAACTCTTTGTCTAATTAATAAAGTCAACAAGAGGGTACTCTTTGGTTGGGTCAAATATAGCTTGCTCCCGAATTTCTGGAACTTTTACCTTTCCACATTTCCCCTCTGGGCCACTGAAGCATAGAAGATTACAGTGTGATGAAGATTCAAATATAAATTTAGCTTCTACTTAAAATGCATAAAATTGAAAGAGGACGTTGCTCCCAAAAAAAAAAAAAGAGAGAGAGAGCGAGAGAGAGAAAAGGCAGAAACCTGAAGTTACCAGGCCACCAGATGAACTGAAATATAAAGGGTAACAAGTTCCTCCAAGGAGGATGAGACACATGACTATGTCACCTGTGGTAGCACCTGAGAGGAAGAATTAAAAAAAGAAAACCAAAGCCACTGTATTGAACGATCCCAACATTGAATTGATAGCCTTATAAGACAGGGTGGAATTGCCCTATAGGGTTTCCTAGACTATCATATCTGTCTACCACAGAGTGGCTGGTAGGTTCGAACCACTGACCTTTCAGTTAGAAGCCCAGGACTTAGCCATTGAACTACCTGGGCTCCATACAAGCAGGTAAGGGAAAATAAATAAATAACACAACCAAAAGTATATTCAACTCTTAAAGATCAGATATGTGCTAGCTGGGACCAGTTTAGAATCCCTGGGAGCCCCGGACACAATAGTAATCTGCACTTATTCACAAGCTCTTTCCCAAGGCCTCCATTGGACACCAACCAGAAAGACTGGGAGCTGTCAGTGGACCTGAAAGAGTCACATATGAGAGTGAAAGCTTGTCCACTTCCCCTTACCTTGCTCTCAAAGGAAATAAAACATTTGAATCAAATAGGCAAAGGCAGGAAATATTCCCACCTGTGGACCCAAGCAAAATTCACTATCTCTGAAGGGCAGGAGTGAGGGGACTTTTAGAAGGAAAAGTCATCCTTCCCTGAGGGAGGAGCAGAACTTTCCTGTTTCCACTGACTCTTGTGCTGAGTAACAAACAATAGGAATCTCCTGCTACCTGAGAAGCATCCCAGAGAAAAGTAAAAAAAAAGCAAATGCCATTTGTACCAGGGAGGAGGAGGGAAATATCTTGGTCCAGAATACTTCATGGATAAGAAACAGAAAATGTATCACCACCAGGAAGTGGACGTGAGGGAAATCTCTCACCCAAAACCATCCACAAATACAAGGTAGGATTTAGGGTTGTTTATTCTTGAAGCAAGGAGCTCTGGTGGTGCAGTGGTTAAGAGCTTGGCAACTACCTGAAAGGTGGATAGTTCAAACCCACCAATGATACTATGGGAGAAAGATGTGGTAGTCGGTTTCTATGAAGTTTACAGCCTTGGAAACACTATGGGGCAGTTCTACTCTGTCCTATAGGATCGCTGAGTCAGAATTGACTCAGTGGCAGTGAATTTGGGTTTTCTCATTTTTAACTTAATCATGCTATATGTATCTCTTCCTAACCTGAATCAGCCTTACTTTGGAAAAAAAAAAAAAGATATGTCAAACCAAAGCACCAGTCTTACACTCAGTTAGAAGTGAAAGCAGAGTATTGTTGAAAAGTAGAGAGATTCATGAATCAGGAAACACACTAGCAACAAGACAGTATAGTATAGTGTTCTCAATTACCAGAAGAGAGTGAGGCTTTTATCCAGTGGCGTAAACAAAGATCTACCAGCTCACAGGCACAAAGAGAGTACGTGACCAAAAGTCACAAAGGGGTTGTTAAACTACAATACTTCTTAACATTATCATTTCTATTTCCTAATCTTCTGGAGTAAGATGTCTCCTTGAAGACTAAAGTGTGCCTAACCTAAGCCATGGTATTTTCAATGCTCCATATGTATGTGAAAGCTAGACAATGAATAAGGAAGACCCAAGAAAAGTTGATGCTTTTGAGTTTTGTTGTTGGCAAAGAATACTGAAAGTACCATGGACTTCCAGGAGAAGTAACAAATCTGTCCTGGAAGAAATGCAGCTGGAATGCTTCTTCAAAGCGAGAATGGCCAGACTTCATCTCACCTACTTTGGTCATATTGTCAGAAGAGGCCACTCCCTAGAGAAGGAAATCATGCTTGGTATAGTGGAAGGTCAGCAAAAGAAGGGAAGACCCTCAGTGACATGAACTGACACAGTGGCTGCAATGATGGGCTTGGGTATAGCAAGGATTATGAGGATGGTTCATGACTGGGCAGTGTTTTGTTCTGTTGTACAGAGGGTCTCTATGAGTCAAAGCCAACTCAACAGCACCTAACAACAACGACAAAGCTTCTGGAATATTTTGACCAAGATATTCTTCTTGGATCAAGATGCACAAGCACTCTCAACAAACACCTTTTAACAAACAATTCCTCACACAAGCTAAAATTTTGACCTTACTCCTTTTGGGTTACAAGCATTAACCCAAGCAGTAACTTGTAAAAGCAGTAACTTTTACAAGAAACTAAACTGTCTTTCAAAGCAGCAGAGGCAGGCATTTGAGGCCAAGCTGCAGTTTGATTCAAAATGGAATTTAAGTTAGACCTGGAGCCATTTTAGTCTTGCCAAGTGCCATGGCACTACGCCCCCAGAACTCCATGGTCTTTTTTTTTTTTTCCCCAAATTTTATTTTGCATAGGGTACAAATTTACAGAGCAAAACTTGCTTTACATTCAACAGGTCATGTCCATTTGATTTCACCCCGCAGATGACACTGATCTTGAAAAGAAATATCAGTAATGTATTAGCCGATAAAATGTGGATAAAGGCAACTACTTCTATAATGGAATAAGGGCTTTCCTTTAGTGGAATGATTCTCAGTCTCCTGATTTCGCTTGTATGTTCACACTAATATTCTGGTTTTTTGACTTCCGAGGAAAAACTTTTCTAAATATAATGCAACATTTTAGAAATTTTAATAGCCTGATATTTTCTGTTTGTGTGGTTGAAAATGAAACTTACTCTTCTGAAAGTTTAAAATACTTAAAACATTTAAAATCTTTTCAGTTAATGAAAACCTTTCTATTTGAGAACTTTTCGAATTTTAAAACATCCCTGGAATGAATTGCTTCTCTCTTGAAATTCTCTTTTTCTGGCTGCTGGCTGTCTTTGTGAAGGCTTGCCAAGACCTTCAAAGCTCCCAGCCTCAAACACACCCGTCAACAACTTTTCTGAACTATGGATTAGGAGATACTAAAGCTAACCCAACTCTTCAGATTTTTGCCATCTCATCAACAATGTTTCTAGCCATCACCAAATATCCCTTGTTCAACTCTCATGCCCGTGGAATCTTCATATGAAGTAGGTTTCCTAATTTATATGTAGCCAATTTTTGTTTCTTAAACTTTGCCAGTACCAAATTTTTTGGCCAAGTGAAGATATTTGGGTTTGTTTTGTTTTGTTTTGTTGGTAAAGTGTAAATTTTTAAATATGAAAGACATAGCAACCACTGGCAGGATATGTTCTATATATGACTCAGCAATGTATTTTTCAATGAGAATTTTGTAAGGGGCTTAACGGGTACTTATATTGTACTGACTATGTGCCAAATACTATTCTAAGCAGTTTATTCATTTAATCCTCCTAACAACTAAAGAAATGAGGTAAATTATTTTCCATTTTACAGATGAGTAAACTAAGGTAGAGAAGATAAATAACTTACCCAGGTCACACACTAGTGAGTCACAAAGACAGGACTCAAACCTCAAACATCTGATTGCAGAGATTCTGTCTGATTTTAAATAGTAGAGAAATGTGGAGGCTGTACTGGAAAGATACAGCCTCAGTTACAAAGCCTTTGGAGAAAATTCAAGGACAGTCATAATGAATCTTAATAGATTCAAGCATCAAAGCCAAAGGAACCTCCATTAATTTCCGTAAAACTCAACTCCAAATATCTATGGCTACTCCAGACCTAAATTCTTGTGATTATTGGTCAAAAAACAGATAAGCTGACACGCTAGAGGGAAATAAGTATTTCTTTATATTTAGATATAAATGTGCCTAATAAACTAGTCTTATACATAATTTCTTTGTCTGGTTAGATTGAAGATAAACTGAATTATGAACCATAAAGATAACCAAATAGATAAGTGTGATAGTTATGTCAACTTGGCTGGGCATGGTTGAGTGGCTGGGCAGCTGATGGTAGTTATTCCCCATGATGAGACTGGCAATCATCCTCATGGTAGGCTCTACCACAAGCAGCTGAGTAGCTGCCTTTGGGATGTGGCCTGCTTCCTGTATTTAAGGAGAAGCCTTGGGAATGGCCTCTAGAGTATGGCATGCTTGGACCCTGCAATGTAGCCGTGTCATTGCTCAGCAGCTTGTTGTGCTCTGCTGACCTTTGGACTTACAATGGACTTAAGTTAATGACCTGCCATGTGGTTTGGTAATATTGGGACTGTGCCTTTTTACTTGTCAACTGTGGGGCTTCTCAGCCTCAGCAGCCAGCAGCTGTCTGAGTGAAGAAACATCTCTAGCTCCAGCGGGCCAGGAGCAGGAGTCAGAGCTGGACCCCAAGGTGGAAGGGCTTTCACCCAGCCCCTAGAGCCTGACACTTTGAAATTGGGCTTAGAGCCTCCAAATTGTAAGAATAAACTCCTGTTTGTTAAGGCCATCCCATTGGTGGTATATTCTTGTCAGAGAGGCACTAAGTAAGCAGAACAATAAGACATCCACTTACAATGAAAGATGGTATTTACTCCATATTCCTTTAGAATTATTACTGATGGGGGCAATGTTCAATCTGGATTGGGGAAGAAACTATGCCTACTGAATGTCACACGTCCATGTGTATGAGGGGAGGGTAATCAGGGATGATTTTCACTGTAACAGGTCTAACAATTTAGGAGATTTTCTACTTACCTTGTCTCCATAGATATGGTAGCAAATAACAAACTAAAAAGTTACATATTACACTTCTAGGTAAATGTTGATTCCTAAGCTAAATAATATGTAAGAGTATATTAGTATCCATAATGAGAACTCATTCACATAGTAATTTTCAATGAACACAAGAAAATAACAATTTTTGAGAAGTTTAAAATGAATTCTTTGTTTCTAGTCTTCAGAATTACACACAGCTCTCAATCTAAATCAACTGTTAATTGATTGAATGACCTGAAGCTAATATCTAATAAATGATTCTTAATTACCAGGAAGAACTTTAAAAATAGAGAGAGCTGTATAAATTTTAAGGGTTATTATCTTCATTTGTTTCTCTAGTGCTTTCTTACAGCCAGGGCAAACAGCTCTTTATCCCCTTCTGCCTTTGCATTTATTTTTTTACTCAACATGAACAATTTATTTTCTTTTGTAATCTTACTTTCTTATTTTTGAAACTCAAAAATTCAGGGCCAGGAGAGTAACTGGTATCTCTGCACCACAGGAGACTATTTTGAAAGCCTGCCAAGACATAGATTGTGTGTAGAAAAATATATAAAACATAGAATTCATTAGAGAAAGCAAGCAATTACCCACAAATGGCATTATCTGTCAACAGGTAATCGACCACCTTAGCTTTCCTGGAGAGAACCATCTGAGATGCCACCCAACAAAGAAAAAGATAGAATCACTAGAAGGCAAAATTAAATTAAATACCTGAGTATAAAATTCAATATTCTAAATTTTAAAAATACGAATATTGCTATCTAATAGAAGCCATTGTCATTCTTGTCACTCTAGTGTGGCACAGATGTTTGCTAACCCCATGCTTCCCACCTGCTATAGCAATTTTGCCTGGTGCTGGCCCAAACACACAAAGGCATCTCTTTAATTTTTTCAAACATTTGAATTTATACCCACTACTCGCGGAAGCCC
>NW_006921668.1:1541685-1552045 GCF_000298275.1 Orycteropus afer afer | reverse complement strand
CATGTTGTAAGAAGGGTCCATTCCCTGGAGAAGGATGTCATGCTTGGTAGGGTGGAGGGTCGAGGAAAGAGGGGGAGGCCTTCAAGGAGATGGATTGATATGGTGGCTGCGATGATGGGCTCAAGTATAGCAGGGATTGTGGGGCTGGTGCGGGATCGGGCAGTGTTTCGTTTTGCTGTGCATGGGGTTGCTATGAGTCGGAAACGACTCGAGGGCACTTAACAACAACAACAACAACTCGCGGAAGGTTGAGCAATCCTAATTCCGTAGTGATACTGCCTCAGAAACCCAAGGAGGGATCGCTATGAGTCGGGGCCAACTAGACGGCAAATAACAACAACAACAACTTGACGGCAGTGAGTTAGTTTAGTTGACCTCCCTGAAAAAAAGAGTGAGAGATACCAACTTCACTAAACATTATTCTGTTGGGGAGAATAAGGGCAGAAGCTATGAAGAGGAAGTTGACAAAACAGCAACAAAACCAACTCAAAACTTCAGAGAACACATTTTTGATCCCCCAAATCCTCCTACAACTCTGCTGCTAGTGGAGCATCCAGCTCTAGATCTTCCCCCATTTACACCAGCCTTGTTGACCCCTCTTCTATCCATCTATTCCTCATACCCTCCCCACCCCCACCCTCTCAAAAGCACACAAATTTCCTTTCTTGTCTGTATTGTAGTTAAGGGACTATCATTTACTACCCAGACATAGCTTTTTTTATCTCACTCTTCATCCCAAGTAACTTATTGAAGACTATCCCCTGACAACAAAAAAAAGTGCTCTCCTCAAGAGACAAATAAAATTGTCTTCATCTTGTTACATTCTTTTTTTTTTTTTCTTTTTTTAACCCAGACTATGGGTGAAAAAAAAAAAACTCACTGCCATCAAGTCAATTCCAACTCATAGCAACCCCCTTTGAGTTTCCAAGGAGGTAGGTCTTTAGCAAAGTAGATTGTCCAGTCTTCCTTCCGAGGAGTGGCTGGTGGGCTTGAACCACCAGCCTTCTGGTTAGCAGTAAAATGCCTTAGGCACTATGCCACCAGAGTTCCTCTTATCTTGGGTATAATACATCAATTTCTTTTAGCTCATCTGAAGAGAAAATGAGAAATTATAATGTATTTTCTAAAAGAAAGTTTATTTTTGCTTTGCACATCCCCACTATTCTCCAGCCTTCCACTCCTTAATCAGTGAAATTTCAGAAAATGTGTGGAAATAACCACTATTTAATAAGATTTAGGAGGCTAGCTAAAGATCAAGTGAAGCTAGGTGCCACTTCAACCCCAGTCCTTGGTTTCAAAAGACTCTTATGTTAGAGTCATGTTTTTCCCATGTGGACTTTAAAGAAGATTGCTATAATGATGGTTTCAAGGAATCATTTTGGAAGAGTGCTACTCTGTGAAGTAAGTGCCAACTATTACTATTAGCAAATTCCAGTGGGCAGCACAAATCACTTTTCTCTGATAGTTATCAAACAAGATGGGGAATAAACTCACAAGTCCTTTATTTCCACTTGTGCATGACTTCACATAACTCCCACAAGAAATCCTCAATTGGCCCAAATATACTTAAAATGACAGCTAGGTATTATCTACACACATTGAAAAGGTATATGAAAAGACTACCATGCAGTGCTCAGTCAAGCAGGCTCAGAGCCACTGAAGTCTGCAAAGTTTGCTTCTGGTTTCCTCCCTTTCTTTTGCCAAGTTCCCTATCCTCTTCGCAGCTGTATCTCCATAGAACAGCCTCTGTTATAGATTTCTACATGTGAAAAAAGCAGACAGCTGAAGAGACTTGGGCATAATTATGGCCCATCTCTGTTAATTAATAAGCCAACAAACTCCTCTTCTTATCATGAAGTCTGTATCTTCTTGGGATTCTCCCTTACTTTTAAATAGACCAAGAAGTCTGAGAAATAAGGAGTGGGAGCTTAGTCCAAACTATACACTGGGGAGAGCAGAAATTCGGTGGAATATTGCCATTGCTTCTCCCTGACTCAAAGACGGTACTGACCCACTGCCAATTGAGAACCACAAAAAGAACATCTGGATCTTTCAGGAAAGTGAATTAACTATTGTGTATCTTCAGTGGAGAGAATTCACCTGTTCTTTCAATAATTATCCATTAAGTGTCTGCATGCAAGGGGATACAATAATGAAAAGCACATCATTTCTGCCCTGCTGGTGCTGGCACTCTGGACTAGCAGCACTTGCTCCTAAACCCCCACCACCTAGTCCTCAGTCACCTAAAAAGCAGAGGGGTTGATCATTTCAGGAAAAAGTCAGCTTTGATCTTGTGTCCTCTTTCCTCTGACATTTGTACATTGAAGAGATTTTTTTTCTTTACCTAATTTAATTCATTTGATTGTTTATTTGTTTCTATTTTACAAAATAAAAATGGGAGAAAGAGGGACTGTTTATGTACAGGGAGACAGTTCAGGGGGCAGCAGTGCCTGGAGGCATGGACACAGGGAAGAGGTAAATATCAGGAGGAAGTGGGAGGGGAGCTGTTGCATTGTGGTAAATTGTAGTCAATGTCATGAGACAACGTGTGTGTGAACTGCTGTATGGAAAGTGAATTTGCTCTGTAAACTTCCACCCAAATCACAATAAAATAAAATAAAAATAATAATAGTGACTCACTACTATTACCTAACATTTTGATCAAGGATTCTATAGAGGGATCCTGATTAAAAGGGAGAAAATGTAGAACAGAATTTCAAATTCTCTTGGACTCTAGACTTTCTAGAGCCATAGAGTCTGGATGAATCCCTAAAACTATTGCCCTAAGATAATTTTTAAACGTTAAATCAAAAATATCCCCTGAAGTCTTCTTAAAACCAAAGAATAGTTCAGCTTACCAAGTGAAAAATGTCTGCCTTGATCCTTAAGCTCCTTTAAAAACTATCTACATGGGATCAAATTAATAACAGCAACTCAAAAGATCAGATAGGAACCTCAGGGGGCGGTGAACTTAGATTAATGGGAAAGAACAACTCAGACAAGTAGAGTGAGAAACCTTGTACAACTTGGAGAATGTAATCAACGTTACTGAATTGTACATGTAGAAACTATTGAATTGGTGTATGTTTACTCTGTATATTCTCAACAAAAAAATAAACTTTAAAAACAATAATAATGATGACTATTAAAAAACCCACATGACCAGGCAGTGTTTTGTTCTGTCGCTATGATTAAGAGCCAACTTGATGGCACCTAACAATTTTAAAAACAGGCCTTAACCTGCCTAACCCAAGCTTACAGTGTATTCAGTGTCATTTGAAAAAAAGAAATATTGTTAAGAACTACAGGGAACATTTCAAAGCTTCCAAGCCCTGCAGGTACCTACTGGCCCCATCTTATCAAGCTTTTCTGTCTCTCCCACATGGAATTATCCCCTGAGTTTGTTCTAACTCAGATTCCCTAAATAACACCTGAAGAGTGACAGCCTCTTCCACGGGAGGCCTGAGGTACAGAGGTAGCAGGGACTAGCTGCAATCTCATGACCCAGTTAGAACATCATTTCATGCCCACATGGCTTTAAATTCAGAATCTAATTTTTATCCAAACAGCCAATCAGTCTTTCTAAACACAACCATAGGGTGAAGGGTAATGACTGTGAAAGGCAGAATCTCACCATGGGTCCTGGAAGCTCAGGACAGTTTTAACATCTCTTGCCTTGTAAGGCACATCAAGTGTCGTCCTAAGGCCATCACTTGGCTAGCACTCAGGAGTGGCTCTACCCACTGCTGACTTACCACTTTGGAAGCTGGATGGGGAAAGGACCCTCAGGGTTTCCCTTAAGCTCTCTTGCCTTGCAGACCAACCAGATTAGTCTCTGTGGGAGCCAAAGAGCAGCCAAGAGCCTACTCAGAATAGAGCAGGCATTATGAATGCATCTGTTTTGCCAGCTCAGCACAACAGCGTGACCAGAGATAAATATATTTGGCAAACAGTGTTACACTGCTGTTACCATGTTTGGGACACAGTGGTGCTTGAACAACAAGCATAAATAACCTAGACTACTAAAATCAAGAGTCATAACTGCGAAGAGGCCTGTTGCTGGGAGATGGATGGCAGACATGAATGAGGTAAACTTAACAGCACATCTTTCACAGCAGTGAATAAGGTTCTTTATCTCCGAGGAAGCTTTTTAAAAAGTGTAGCCGAAGGATGGCCAAGGCCTTTGCTATCTGCCCACAGCCCAAAAGTTTATATGACCACTAGGAACCACTAAGATTCCAAATCCAAACAGGTTTTGCACTTAGCAGGTACAATCCATTCAGCAACTCTGGTTCATCTAAATATTTGCTTTCCATTTCAAGTCAGCTCCCATGATCTTTGCAGAGCTTTGTAATACTTCTTTGAAGGAGGAATTCACACTGTGAAGGAAGCTTCACCACACAAAAGCTAGTTGGGTTTTCATGTCAGACAAAAGCCAGTTAAATGGGTCAGTGGAGCTTGGGGCCCAGAACATTAAAAATCCCATGTATGTGTGTGTGGGAGGTATGCAAGCATGTGTGTATGTGAGTGTGTAGATGTGTGTATGACTAAGTGTGTGTGTATAAATCCTCCCTCTTTTTATTGGAGCAAGAGATACTATTCCGGTCTCTGGTGAAGAGGTAAAACCTTGTTGGGAGTACTGAGCGTTAACTCAGTTCTCTAGAGATGGAACTAATTGTGCCTCCTTTGAGTTTCCAAACAGAGGGTCACAGAGGCCCTTTACCCACACAATACTTGAAAGCCATTCCGCAGAATATCCTAGGCTTCCTTCAAGACTGGTTACTTCTCAGGACTGATACTGCTGTTTGCCAGGGACATCTACTCCAAATCCTTTTCATGTTTCCAAAAGTAAACTACTTCTCTAGAATATCTATTATCCTCATCTCTTTTCCTGAAATTTCACCTTGTTCTGATAGTAGTTTGAAAATCAACAACGCCATACCTTGACTTAAAACCCCAATCATACTATCTCTTCTCAAAAATAATTTTACGCTTTGACTACTTGCTAGTTGCTGTGAGACACTTTACATATTTTATCTCTAATGCTATGAATTAGACAATATAGCAAAGACATTAAGAATACATGCATTAGAAACAGTTTGTCCAGGTTCATAATCCTGGCTTCTCTATTAGCTAGTTGTATAATTTTGCACAATTAAGTTCATTTTTCTGTGTTTCAGTTTCTTTATCTGTGAAATGGGAATAATAATGTTACCTGCCTTACCAAGTGTTATGGATTGAATTGTGCCCGCAAAAAATACGTATTGTAAATCCTAACCTCTATGCTTATGGTTATAATCTTATCTGGGAATGGGTTGTCTTTGTTATGTTAATGTTACAGGATTTGTGTAGTATATATCTTGAATCAATCTCTTTTGAGATATAAAAGAGATTAAACAAGCAAATGAAAGAAGTAGGGATGCCAAAGCCACATGAGTGTTGACCAGAAGAAGCTCAAAGGAGCAAAGACCTTCCTCCAGAGCAAACAAAGCTAAATAAATAAAAGAATTTATTTAGCACCATAAATTCAAACTTCTAGCCTCCTAAATTCTGTATGTTAAAGCCACTGGCCTGTGGTATTTCTGTTATAGCACCACTAGATAACTAAGATGCCAACTTTTCGTGAAAATTCAATGAATTAACACAAAGTAAAGTACTTAGAAGAGAGCCTGATACATAATATGTTCTCAGTAAATGCACCTATTATTACCTATTTCACAACCTTGCAAGGTGAATATTACTCCAATATCCCAACTAAGAAAGCTAACTAAGAAAATGTTAATTGTTGTTGTTGTTGTTGTTATTTGCCGTTGAGTCGGCCCCGACTCATAGCGACCCCTCCTTGGGTTTCCGAGGCAGTATCACTACGGAAGTAGGATTGCCCAACCTTCCTTCCGAGGAGTGGCTGGTGGGTTTGAACCGCCAGCCTTCTGGTTAGCAGTCAAGTGCCTTAGGCACTATGCTACCAGAGCTCCTAAGAAGATGTTAATTACATAAAGAATAAATGGCCTCCCTGGTATGATTCCATCCTGTGCAGCTTTTCTCAGCAACAGTAGAGGTTTATCTCTGTTCTTCTCTCCCGCCTAAGTACATGCCGCTACTCCATGAAAGGTTTGATGGACATGGACATGAGCCCCCTTAAGCCCCAAAATTATATTTTTTGTTATGAAATAAAGGCCAACAAGGCCTTTAAGCTTTAGATAAAGATAAAGACCACTTTAAGCTTTGGATAAAGATTTAAGGTGGTGTGGTAGTGAAGGTTATGTGTTGACTTGGCCTGGTTTTGAATGGCTGGGCAGCTGGTTGTAGTTATTCCCCATGATGAGACTGGTAATCAACTCCATAGTGGAATCTACAATGAGCAGCTGGGTAGATGCTTTAGGGATGTGGTCTGCTTCCACTATAGAAGGAGAAGCTTTGAGAATGGTCTGCAGCTTTTTAGCATGCTTGGACCTTGAATGAAGCTGAGTCTTCATTCAGCATCCTGCCATGTTTCCTGCTGATCTTGGGACTGTCTCTGGGCATAAACTAGTGATCTGCCATGTTGTTTGGTAATATTGAGACTGTGCCATTTTATTTGTGGACCTCGGGCTTGTTAGCCTCAGCAGCCAGCAGCTACCTGAGTGAAGAGATGCCTCCAGCTCCAGAGGGCCAGCAGCAAGTGGCAGTGCTGGAGCCCAAGGTTGAAGGGCTTTTACCCAGCCCCTAGAGCCTGGTACTTTGAACTTAGACTTCTAACCTATAAAACTGTAAGAGAATAAACTCCTGTTGTTAAAGTCCTCCCATTTGTGGTAATTTCTGTTAGAGCAGCACTAGATAACCAAAATAGGTGGGTAATGATGAAAACTGTTGTTGTAGTTAGGTGCCATTGAGTCAATTCCAACTCATAACAACCCTATGTATGACAGAACAGAACACTTCCCAGCCTTGCACCATCCTTACGATAGTTGCTATGCTTATGCCCATTTTTGCAACCACTGTGTCTGTCCATCTCATTGAGGGCCTTCCTCTTTTTCACTGACCCTCTATTTTACCAAACATGATATCATTCTCTAGAGATTGGTACCTTCTGACAATATGATCAAAATATGAGAGATGAAGTCTCACTCTGATGACTTCTAAGGAGTATTCCAGCTATACTCTTCCCAGATGGATTTTTTCATTCTTCCAGCCATCCATGGTATATGCAATATTCTTCAACAACACTCTAATTCAAATGAGTCAATTCATCTTCTATCTTCCTTATTTATTGTCCAGTTTTCATATGCATATAAGGTGATTGAAAATACTCTGGCTTGGGTCAGGTGCACTCTAGTCTTCAAAGTGACATCTTTGCTAGTTAACACTTTAAGAAAGTCTTTTGTAGTGAAATTGCCCAAGGAAATATATCTTTTAATTTCTTGACTGTTGTTTCCATGGGCCTTGATTGTGGATCCAAGTAAATGAAATCCTTGACAACTTCAACCTTTTCTCCATTTTTCCTGATGTTGCTTATTGGTCTAGTTGTGAGGATTTCTGTTTTCTTTATGTTGAGGTGTAGTCTTTGATCTTCATCAGTAAGTGCTCCCAGTCCTCTTTGCTTTCAGCAAGCAAAGTTGTGTCATCTGCATATCACAGGTTGTTAATGAGTCTTGTTCCAATGCTTATGCTTATAGCCCAGATCCTTGGATAATTTGCTTAGCATACAGATTGAATATGTTTAGTGAAAAGATATAACTGACACACACCTTTCCTGATTTTAAACCATGAAATATCACCTTGTTCTGTTTGAACAACTGCCTCTTATTGTATGTACATGTTCCTCATGAACATGGTTAAGTGTTCTGGAATTCTCATTCTCCATATTGCCTGGAGTTGCAATACTGAAGAATTCTATGGGCAAAATATTGAACAATGCAGGAAACATCAAAAGAAGATGGAAGGAGTACACAGAGTCACTCTACCAAAAGGAATTTGTCAATGTTAAACCATTTCAGGAAGCAAAATATGATCAAGAAAATGATAGTATTGAAGGAAGATGTCCAAGCTGCACTGAAGGCAAGATGGAAAAACAAAGCTCCAGGAACCGATGGAATACCAACTGAGATATTCAACAAACGGACGCAACAATGAAAGCACTCAGATGTCTGTGCCAAGAAATTTGGAAGACAGCTACCTGTCAACCAACCAAAAGACATTCATGTTTGTGTCCATTCCAAAGAAAGATGGGCCAAGAGAATACAGAAATTATCGAACAATATCATTAATGTAAAGGCAAATAAAACTTTGCTGACAATAATTTAAAAAGAGTTACAGCAATACATCAACAGAGAACTGGCAGAAATTCAAGCCAAATTCAGAAGGGAATGTGGAATAAGGGATATCATTGCTGATGTCAGATGAATCCTGACTGAAAACAGGGACTACCAGAAAGACATTTACCTGTGTTGTATTGGCTTGACAAAGGCATTCAGTTGCATGGATCATAAGAAACTATGGATGACATTGCAAAGAATGGAAATTCCAGAATGATGAAAATGAGCACCAGTTACCTTTAAGAATGGTCAGTTTAGGGGCTGGTACAAAGGATGTATTGCACATTTTTGAAGCAGAGGCAATGAATTATGGAGGCAGTCCAATTAAAGTAACACTGGCAACTTTGAAAATATCTGTACAGGCAACAGTCTCCCTTGGAGCTTTGAAATAGCACCACTTATAGTCTTACAATTGAAGTGTGGTTCAAGGCCTGTGCAAATTAGTTAGTGCACAGCACTTAGTAGCTCTAGAGGAAGATACAGAGTCAGATGATGAAGAGGAGGAGGATGTGAAACTCTTAAATATATCAGGAAAGTGATCTGTTCCTGCAGGTGGTAAAAAAAAAAAATCCACAGAAAAATTAAACTTGCTGATAATGAAGAAGAAGAAGATGATGATGATGATGATGATGACGATTTTGGTGTTAAAGAAACTAAAGAAAAACTCCAGTGAAGAAATACATATGGGATACTCCAGTCAAAAATGTAGAAAAATAAAACCAGAAAAGACTTAAAACTATCAACACCAACCAAAGGATCAAGAATCCTTCAAACAACAGGGAAAAACTCCTAAAATATTGAATGGACCTAGTTCTATAGAAAACATTAATGCAAAAATGCAAGCAAGTGTAAAAAAAGTTGGTTCTCTTCCCAAAGTGGAAGCCAAATCCATCAATAATGTGAAAAATTGCTTCCAGATGACTGGCTAGGAGGCTATTCAAGATCTCTGGCAGTGGAGGAAGTTTCTTTAAGAAAATAGTTTAAACACTTTGCTAAAAGTTTCCATCTTATTTAATTCCTGTAACACTTGATATCTGGCTGTTCTTTTCATAGTGCAGGGTGAGAACTTTCCCTGTAGTGTCTGATAAATGTTGTTCAGGTTCCTTTGCCAAAATGTGTTGTCCAAAATGGCAGTTTAGTTTTTAAAGATGAAACTCTACCCTTTGCTTGGTTTTAAGTATGAATGGATATTATGATAGGATGTACTAGTAGTGAAAATGGTGGGGAGAGAAAAATATATATGTGAAATGAATGCAATATTTTAATAAAGTTTAAAAAAAAAAAAAGAGTAAAAAGCAAAACTACATTTCAAACTCAGGAATTTCTTTCTCCAGAGGCTACACCCAGTGCCCTTCCTGTCTCCCTCATTATACATACCCATTTAAAAGATCTCACACAAGCACCACCTTGGTGAAAAAGCAGAAAGGAAGGAAAGCAGAAGCACAAGCTGTATCTAGATCTTTCTTGTATATAGATCGTTCTTGTCTTAGTCACCTTGTGCTGCTGTAACACAAATACCGCGAGTGGAATTAAAAAAAAAAAAAAGGAATTTATGTTTTCACAGTTTAGAAAGCTAGAAATCTAAGTCTCTGAAATCTCTCTAGAAGTCTCTCTCTGTTGCCTCTCGGGGGAAGATCCTTGTCTCTTTTGCTTCTGTAGTTCCGGTGTTCCTCAGTTCCTTGGCAATCTATATGTGGCATCTATTTTACCCCATTTTTGCTCAAATTTCTGTGTCTAATCTAGACTGGGCAATCTACTCCTGCAGAGATCCCACCTATAGGAAACCCAAGGAGGGGTCACCATGAGTTGCAATCTACTGGATGGCAGTGAGTTTTTTGAAATCTGCTCTTCTCATAATTCAGAAGTGATTAGGTTTAGGATACACCCTATATTGATAAACCAAAACCAAAACCAAACCCACCTCCATCTATTTGATTCAGGCTCCTAGACACCCCCATTGGGTTTCCAACACAGTAAATCTCTACTTCTGTAGAGATACTGCCTCGGAAACCCAAGGAGGGGTCGCTATGAGTCGGGTCTGACTCGATGGCACATAACAACAACGA